>NC_056729.1:1279282449-1279344348 GCF_019279795.1 Protopterus annectens
CACAAAACACACACACACACACACACACACACACACACACACACACACACACACACACACACACACACACACACACACACACACCATGCATGTAATTTGACAGAAGGCATGCAACATGCATGTGATACAGCAGATGGCATGCATCTCAGACAATAATTATGGTTGTTATACATCCCTTGGTTGCACACAATAGCAAGCATGTGTCATAGCAGAAACCATGCATTTCACACAATCATGGTAGTAAGCATGCATCCCTGAGTTACACCATGTGGACCAGCACAGGTTAACAGTACACATGGCTGATGTGTGGCATATGACCTTGACTTTAACATGTAGTATGACATGTAATCTGCTGACGTGTGCATTGACATGCATACATGTTTGACACAATGGTGTCCTGTCACATGTACAGTGGTGCAATGGTGTCACATTGCAGTGTTGTCTGTCTGTCTTACAGATAAAATGCACTTTTAGCAGATGTTCATGACCATTGAAGGGTATTATGAGGCGTCTATATTGCTATACAGTGTGAAGTACAGACACCGTGCCATTGCATAGAATCATGAGGTGTCTCTATTGCTATACAATGTGGATTACACACACAGTGCATAGCCATGACTGTGTGCATACACAACACATATATACTGTGGATTGTGACCCACGTCGCTGAGGTGTATACACAGTAAACCATGATGTGTAATGTGTGACACAGGTCACCGAAGGACATACGGATGACACCCCTGCACATCTACAAACATATTTTAGCTGCCTGGCAACCATGTCCACACATGACAGACTTGTCAATACACCATGTCCCACATGACATTTGTGTACCACACACACAAGGTGCATGGCTGACAATGATGTCCAACAGCAGCAAAGGAAAAGTACTGTATCTGTGGCCTGATGTGATTGTCTGCATATGTATGTGGCTGCTGTACAGGTGACTACTGTCATGCTGTGACACAGTCGTGATGTTCAACACATCTTATGTGGTCAAATAAAGTTACGCCTCCAAAAGCTGTGCATAGGCTTGTAGGATGTCCAGTGTTTCACATCTGCAATAACCAATCAACAAAGGCTATAATTGGACCATGTGTAGCCAATGTACAACAGGGTGTACACACAAACACATCACATCTACTGTGTGTTGCTACATGTCTCTGGCCATTCTCCATGGCCATGTATGAACATGTGTTGGCCAAATGGTTGTGATGACCATCTATCTCACATGTCTGTGTTGTCCCATATGACATACACCCATATATGTCATATACTCCACTGTCCACAGGGTTATGCAGATAAAGAGTTGTTTGTTTGGTATGTGGGCTATGTTTTATGGGATAGTGAGACAATGGTAGAGCCAAACCACTACGTGTCATGGACATGTCAGATGGCACATCACAATGTGTGCCCTCATAGCAGGGGCATAATCCACAATGGTGAATCCTGTGGGCTGCCCATACTCCAGCTCACTGTGTAGTACTGTTTGTGTACCCCACATGTGTAGTTCTGATGTATAGTACATGTTCCTACATTGAACAACACCTCCACCGTTGTATGCACAGCTGTCCACACATCTAGCAATGACAGTTTCCTGAGGTTTCATGTCGGTGTTTCACTTAGTTGTAAGTATTGCACATGGGTAGCCAGTGTGATGGATTAATGATGCGACCTGTATATTGTGACGGGACTATACATTATGTGTACATGTGTTAACTGGCCACATGGCAAATAGATCTGTGCATTAACATGCCTGATACTTATAAATGTCTCACCTGCAATGGTCTGCTGTCTCTGCGGAATGCCAGAGGTACCTATATAGGGGTGACACAGCAGTATGATCATTAGCTATGCCTGTATGACAGTTACAGGTTGCAATGTGCATGTTAACACATTCGCCAGTACAATAGGATATACTATGGAGTATGCACATGTGTGCATACACAGAGTAGTATACTATAGTATGCGGCATGTGTGTATACATGCCTTGCATATAACGTTACATTACATATTGTACAGTGACACATACAACTATATGGGATATAAGAGTTATATGTGCAGTAGTGACTTACCAGGAAACTGCAGGCTTGGTGGTTGAGAGACACCCACCTCCACGATGGCAGCTAAGGTTTGTGGATGCTGTTCTGACGGTGTCCCCGGGTTGGCCAGTAGCTCCTCGGTACGTGTGAGTGGGGGCTGGGTTGGTGGCCCACCACCTGTTGCACTTTGTTCCCTGGCGATTGCATTCACACGCTGTTTTGCACGTCCGATCAGGTCCATGCAGTGTCTGTGCACCTTCTGGAATGTGTGGTCTTGGCCACCTACATCATTAACCCTCCTGCAAAGTTCCTGCCACAGGTCATCCTGATGCTGTGCATGCTGTGGCACATGGCTAAACAGGACATCATAGTTGTCTTGGAGGAAAGGTATAAGGGCCTCATAATCCAAGTGGGTATAGGCTGGGAGCCTTGCTCGCTGCATATCTGGAAGACATAATGATGGAGACAGGTAACAATATCTCAGAGATGCACAGAGACACAGCTGCACATACATGTGTATCACATTTATTACATACAAACAGTTGTCTTAGCAAATCTTCATGACACTGACAATGCTGACATGTTTGTGTCACACACATGTGACACCCAATGGGGATTGGATATTATCACCATATATGTGTGTCACCTGATTACATTGCTCATACTCCATGTGGATGCTGTCTTGATATGGGTATGTCTGTTTGCCTGTACTGGTGTTTTTACCTATCAGCACATGCCTGGATGTTTCCACATTAATGCTGTCAACCTTGATGCTGTGTATATGTCACATATCAACACATACACTGCCTTAACGTACATGACCTGTGACAATGCAGACATGCACACAGAAGCCTTTACATGCATGTGTTTTGCCATATACATCTACACGGCACCGTACAGCAGTTCAACATCCTGCCACGTATCACCTGTGTTGCACATGTGATACACATGGGACACTGGCTAGCCGGATGGTATTTGCAGGGATGGTTATCAGCTATAGCATGTCCGGCCAAGGTCATGTATTAGTCTGTATGCCCTGGGCCATGTATGAGCGTAGGATGTAAGGTTACCTAGCTGCAGCTGACAGCCATGTTTTTGGCGCCAGGTGAAGCAGTGCCACATAACTGATCCAGACGGTTAATGATACATCTACCATGCGGTCATCACACCATGTCTGACAGAAGTGAAATGTGCAGCTTTGCTGGACAGGGTTGCATAGTATGGCAGGAGTAGGTAACATGTATGGCACAAGGATCTGTCCAGCATGTGGCGATCCTTGTACTAGGAAGGTGGATGTCCATGACGTATGTATTTCAGATCAGGATATGTACGTGTAACATGTCCAACATCACAGTGTTGGACATGTCTTTATGCAGGGTAGGCATCATGCTACATAGTGAAGATAAGGATTGTGAAGGCTGGTGTTGCCCATACAAACATGGGCAATACCTCTTAAAGGTGATATGTGATCCGATATTGGTCACTTGAGTGATGAGTATGGCTGTACAATGATCTCCATGTTCAAGGATGGCACCCTGTCATGACTAGGGTTGCCTCTTATGACTACCTAATAGGCTTGGTGATGTCACTAGTTCAGGGAGGTAAACTGCACAGCACCATCCCTTACACACAGTGTCCATTATGTTGACCGCTGCCTAGGTGGTAGTTCATGGGTACAGGGTTATTAACCTAGTGGTGACAATGCAATATGCAGCTGTCAGATGGTGCACATATGTCACACACCTCACCCACAAAGCCCATTCTGTAGGTTGTCCACAACACTGAGTCAGTTATTGCTCCTAGGTCATAGCCATTCACATACTTACATAGGCAGATGCCTTCCATTTGTCTGTGAGGTATGGGCTACAATGAGGGGGAATACAACTAATTAACCATCTTTTACTGTAGCTGCCACTGGTGTGATATGCACATATTACTCAGACACCTTTTGTAGTGTTGGTTCTGTCAACAGTCCACTGGTAGGACACTCCTGTGACATACAAGGTACATCTAGTATACTGAGTGTAGGTGGAACACAGTATGGGTGATGATGTCCTATGACCTGTCACAGGTATGATATGCAGTGTGAAATCATCCGTACTGTCATCTACATCTGTACTGCTAACAACATATACGTTGATTAAGGTTCATGGACTTTCAGACCAGACTCAGCAGGGTAGTAGTGCAGTGCCTCCCATTATGAGTGGTGTCTCCACTTTGTGGGTTGTGATAACTGCTGGTGTGCACCATTCAGTGTTTTCACAGACTGACATGAAGCTATGTTTTACATGATGTGTATGTGTAGAGCAAACTGTTTTGCCATATGTATGATACAACCAGGGATGTGGACAGGTCACATGCAGCCTGAGTGCACCTTGTACCATCAGAGTTATGGTTACAGGGGCTCTGTAGTGTTCATGGATATGTGATTGTGTACCTGTTGGGGGGGCAGTGTGTTTATGTTATATGACACTCTATCATGCTCAGCACTTGTTCAGAACATGTAAGCACTTCATGAACTACTAATTACTATAGCACTCAATCCTCCTCATTACCTACAGGTAAAAACTGTTTGTACTTACATTTCCCGCTTGCTTAGAGTAAAACAACTCTTGTACACACTTTCCTCACATATCTAGTGGTCAGAGTTGCTGGCGCCATGTCAGACTCAAAGCCTGTCACAAGTGGTGTACCACAGGGCTCAGTCCTGGGCCCACTCTTGTTTGGCATCTACTTTTCCGAAGTACAAGCAAACACAGGAGGGTTATGGCTGACAAAGTTTGCAGATGACTGCAAACTGGGCGCCATAGTAGAAAACACATCTGACACAGATATCCTTCAGAAGGGTCTCACAGAAACGGATAACTGGTGCCAGAGCCATGGCCTAAAGTTAAATGCCAAAAAATGCATAGTCATACCCTTCGGGAAAAACAAGGTTACCCCTAGCTACCAAATAGGTGGCAATCCACTGAACACAGAAGAAGTTATCAGGGACCTGGGGACCCAGGTTGATAGTAGTCTGTCATTCGACACCCATGTAGCTAAAGTAGTTAGGAAGACCTTCTACATTGCCCACCTTATCATGAAGGGATTCTCATCTAGATCAAGGGAGGTCATAGTCTCCCTATACTCATCACTCATCAGACCAATGATTGAGTACAATGCCCCATTCGGAATGTATCTGACCCGACAATTGCAGCAGCTGGAGAGGCCACAAAGTTCCTCACCAAAAGGATAAAGGGTCTCAAACATCTGTCCTATGCTGCCCGACTGAAAGAACTCCAGCTCTATTCAGTCACAGCTTGCTCAGAGGTGACCTTTGCCTAACATACAAGGCCATGTCAAACCCAGATTTGATGAATATGCTTCACCTCAAAAATCTAGATCCGTCAGAGCCACAAGGGCGGAGACTTAAACCTCAACACGGCTATTAATAGGACGTGCTGGAGGGATAGATTCATCACCCAAAGACTCCCTATGCTGTGGAATAAAATCCCGGTATATGTGAGGCAGAGCACCTCGCTGGCCTTGTTCAAGAGAAATCTTGACCAATGGATGGGAGATCGCAGATATACCCCAGGGATTACCTCAGTGTCACTGCTCGACAGAGGCACAGCAAAATAATGGGTATAGTTCCCCATACTAAAGGGGTGGCGTAAGCCACAAAACTATGGGCTAGGCTTGTAAATGCCCTCGGGCAGATAGCCTAGTATGAACCTATGAACCTATGAACCTATGAAATAGTTAAATATTTAGGCATGTCCAAGTGTCAATTCCCAGTGTTATCACCTGTCTATATGATGAATATGGGCATCATGAGGCAATATAGAAATTGTCTCGTGTACACAGTCAATACTCCCCTCCTAACATACAACACTACAACCTGTGGGAGATGCACATATCTAGCCATGCTGGAGGTAAAGCTCTCTCCAACCCAGACTGAACCTGACAATCATGTGGGGATGTTAAACGTTTGCACCACACCACACTCATCACATACTCTCACTAGATATCCACCACCACAGGCCACACATAGTAAGATTACAGCATTTGCGGAGCCTCTCAATACTACTCTGTCTAGGCAACAGAGAACTACAAAGCAGAAACACAGGCAGCCCCCATCACCTAACACAACACCAATTACTTATAGCCCACAGACTCAGTGTGTCCATCAACCACAGCCAAGAGGGTGATGTAGCGTACCCAACACACTAGTCATAGGTGACTCTATAGGTGGTCACACTGATGTCTCACTCAGCAGGCTACACAAGGTGATAGTTACTGTTAGCTGCCTGTTGGGTAACAGGATCAGCAACATAACCTATGTACTCAGGTCACTCCTCAACAGGTACAATATGGCTGTGTCATTCTCCATGTTAGTGTGAATGCTCTGAGATATACCTTCCTGGACTACATGTAAAGAGACATGGAATAGCTCTCCGATCTTGTAGCCCAGGCAGGTATCACCCTAGCCCTGAGAAGCATTCGGCCATTGTCCAGACTGATAATGCAGTACAAGGACTGAATTATTTACTTCAACAATTGGCTATGCTTCTGGTGTCATTCCAAGGGTATCCAGTATCTATCTGCTTTGAATGACATGGTCGACAGAACACGATGCTTTGGCACAGATGGCCTGCACCTGTCAGCCCTGGGATTACAGATAATGGCTAAGGCTCTTGCTGCTTCTATAATGCCTGTTTTAGGCACAGTTCAAATAACATATGCACCACCATAACAGGAATAGGCAAGCAAAACCTGAGGGTAATGCTACTCAATGCTTGACATCTTCATCTCAAACGCACTCACCCGATGCACTCCTTGTAATGGACCACTTCGATATCTGTGCAGTGACTTAGACCTGCTTCTAGGCTCCTGAGAGCACCCCTGCACTACCAGGCTATTACTCATACCACACCTTTCAGTAATGTAACCAGGACCGGAACACCCATGGTGGAGGTGTGTCCATATTTCCCAAGGATATCCACACCTCCAGGCTGGTTGCTTAGCACAATGCATCAGAGGTAATCCAAGTGCAACTAACTCTGGCCAAAACTGTTATACAAATTGTAGCTTGCTACAGATTCCACACCATACCCCACAGTTAACAGTCCTCACTTCTTGGTGTACTGGAAAGTAGGGTTCAAACAGAAACTACTGATATGTGACTGACACTACCCCACCATTAACTGGAATACCTACTCATTTAACAACACATTAGGCCAACGCTTTCTGGGATTCATAACTCCAATCGCCTGGATCAACCTATCCGCACCACCACCAGGGCCAACAATATCCTAGACCTGGTCATTACCAACATGTGTGACTGGTGTTCCACACCTGGGGTTATCTCCTCATTGGTTAGATCCAAATGTACATTAATCACCCTTGTTATCCACATCCCGGCACCACACCCTTTACGGTAAACACAGTACAATATTTCTACAAAGCCAACTTCAGGCTGCTTATGACAGCAGTAGTGAACGTCATGACACCCGTGCAGATGGACAATACAGTTACAACCACTGAATCATACACAACTGCACTCAATTACCACTTACACGACTGCATGGATCATGCTATCCCAAACAGAGCCATGATGGTACCCACCAGAAAACGGACGACACTCTGGTGGTCCACTGCCATGGGCATAATGTACAACAGAAGGAGTAGACTGTTGCAAAGTAGAGTACAATCCCATGAGTGGAGGAGCTCCCTGGTCAGCCTCAGTAGGAATCTGAGATCCCTTATCACATCATCCAAAGCTAGCTACGTAAACATTACCACAACTTATTCCAAGGACTACCACAAAGCGTTATAGAGTTATGTCACTGCTCTCGATGGCGATACCCACATCTGCTTGGACATACAGCAGTTAGGCACAAACATTACAGAACCGACTGATATTGGCCACATCCTGGCAGATAGGTTCAGTTATAATTTTACACCCCTCTCACACCCTAAAGGGCCCATATCTATGCAGGAACAATGCAGAGTCTCTGCGATCACAACTACGCAGTTCAAAGCTGCAGTCTCTAAAGCCAGGATCACAGCATCCATGTGACTGTATAACATCCCAGGCTGCGATTTCCATGAACTTCAGAATGAAATGGCTCCCCACTTGGGCACCATGTTCATTAATAGCCTTGCATCAGGCATTGTGGCCCCTGAATGGCACACAGCAACAATTATCACACTTCAAAAAGGTGGTGCCACAATGGACCAGGGGAACTATTGCCCTATATGCCTGACTAGACTGTTTTGCAAGGCTATGGAGCACATCATCATGGATCTCATTCACAGAGATATTGGTGGCCCCCAAACCTTTGATCCCACCTAGTTTGGATTTGTTATGGCCAGACCATGCCTCCTAAACCTGGTGGAGTCCTTTGAGACAGTTACCAAGGCAGAAGATGAGGGTAAGGAGGTCCACACAGCCTACCTTGACCTCTCAAAGGCTTTCAACATCATTCCCCATTCTGGTATTGTCAACATACACATCCACCTGCACATCAACCCCTACATCACGAAATGTTATGCAAAGTAGCTCACGGACAGAACCCACACAGTGAGGGTAGCATACCTTAGTTCCTACTGTAAATCAGTTACAATTAGCATCCCCCTGTCCTCGGTCATAGGGGCCCTCATGTTCCGTATATGCTTCTCTGAGGTACAGGCTAGTACAGAAGGACTTACCCTGAATAGGTTTGCAGATGACTGCAAACTAGTGGCCATGATTGATTCATCAGCTGATACAGACACCCTCTATAAGGGTGTCACTGGGACAGATACCTGGTGTCAATAACATGGCCTCAAGCTGCATGCCACAAGGTGCATAGACATCCCCTTTGGATTACATCAATCACCCATGGACTATCACATAGGTGGTAGTCTCCTAAATACATAAGACATAATAAGGGATCTTAGAACCCATGTAGATAGCATCCACTCCTTTGATAACCATATTGCCAAGGTGGTGTGGCTATCCTTCTACATGGCCACCCTAATCTCTAATGGGTTTGTAACCAGAACAAAGGCAGCCATTGTCCCTCCCTACTCATGACTTATGAAACACATTAAAGGGTACAACACCCCATTTGGGATGTACCTTACAAGACAAAAGCAATGGCTTTAAATACCACAACATTACCACACCAAAAGGAATACTGACCTCCAAAGGATGAAGTATGCAGCCCAACTACAGAAACCCCAACTGTACTCATTTGCATACCGCATACTCAGAGGTGATCCTCTGCTGAACATACAAGGCCCATGTCCAAAACAATATTGATGGATATGCTCCACATAAGCAAATGCCACTGAGAGCCACATGCTCTGGGATATGTACCTCAATGCAACGATGACTAGGACGTGCTGGAGGGATACATTCCTGACCCGGACACTCATCATGCTTTGGAACATAATTCCTATGTACATCAGGCAGGGACCCTCACTAGCACTCTTCAAGAGATACCTCAATGGGTGGATGGGAGACAGACATGTACACCAGGGATCACTGCAGTGGCTCTGCTGTACAGAGGCACAGGAAACTAATGTCTCTGCTATTCACAGGCACAGAACACTAACCTAGGGAGGTGCCGCAAGTGAAAACACTGTAGTTAGACTTACAAATGGACTTGGCCAGACAGCAGAGTACCTAACTATGAACCTATGAAGCTATTACATGTCCTTTGTGCATGGATAATTGACTAGCTCTTCCATTTCAATTAGCTATCATGCTGATGCACTGTCTGGTGAATACAAGTCATATGTATCCTGTTATTGTGTATTGTACATGCCAATAGACATACCTGATGTTTTGCATAATATAACAGTAATGCTATGTAAAATGTTAGATATATCTACCTACAATACTGTACATTTCACATTTTTGTCACAATATCCCACAATGCAAATCATAATTGCACAGCAGGACCACCTTAGACATGTTATTCTCAGTTATACGCCCATACATATGCCTACTGTTACAGTATATCAGCATATACTATCCCCTGTTATGGCACGTACTTGTTGCACAAACCCTACCACTGAGAGCGGCTGGAGTGGAATTGTATTTAAAGTCCTTATGTAGCATCCCTTGTGGTGTATGAGGTGTTTACCTTGTGGCCCACAGCAGTACACACAATTTCTACGAGCGTTACTATGCTCAACAATACATCACTACATAATAACTTTTTCCACTCTATGCATTGCGTACACTTTAATTAATACAGAACAGGTACTATAATGAGTGTTCTACATACCTTATAATTATCCAGAGTTGACGATAATATAAGTCCTATTCGTTTTCTGTTTTAATGTTTTTTTCGTATGTATATACAGTTTGAATGTATGACAAGCCATCCTTCTATACGTAGATATCAGTAACATGTGGTATCCTGCCAACAATTATTGTTCCGGAGTAGATGATTACATGCACATCAGCTGTGCAGCTACTCCATTAGCCAATTACATGGCAACAGTGGGGTATAATTGAATACTCCACTTGGGTGTTGTCCCTTTGCCCTACCTTTGAGGAAGACGGCCTGGATGTGTTGTTTGTGATGAATTGCAACAACTATATGGAGACACACAGAGATATTTTAACTTCATGGCTCCCATGGATTGTATGTAATGGCTAGAGGATGTAATTCTATATGTGAGTGTAGCTGTTATATCAGCCTTCTGATATGGGATTATTGCAACCAAACCCTGTAACATCGGCAACAATTTCACATAGGGCCATTATAGTGTGTCTCTCACAAGGTATGTTAAGGCTTCTGCAGATGTCATAGAGTGAGTGGATGTTTGTGATATTATTACAGTCTGTATGGCAATTGTTTTGGGTCTGGAGGAGATGTAGGTGGGTGTACAAATCAGATGAAGGTGTGTAGGAACTGCATTTATACATATTCCATATGTGTGTGGGGGCTCCTTCCTAATTGAAGACCTCTCATTTAGTAGACTAATACTATGGTTATTGCAGGCTTATTCATTAAGCCATTGTTAACTGGTTCCTGTACAGCATGCACGTGATGTTGGTCTTCAATCCCTTTGGAAATACATTGGTATGTAATAAAATGTTGCTACATGAAAGCTGTCTCCTGTATTTCTATCACAGATATTTGCACTCAGTGGAGTTGTGTTGGTGACTGAACCTCTTTGGCTTGGGTTGCCACCATTTCAAATGGCCACAGTGTCAGTACAAAGTATAGAACTTTACATATATGCCTATATAAAAGCTTATATTCTTGCAGCAGTTTACTTGCTTATCCTGTTTCTTGTTACATGTAGGTATTTTAGATACAGATGACTATTTTATACAACAATTACATTAAACATGGAACAAGCAAAACATCTCAAGATTGTAGGACATTAGTATTTGTACTCATTTTGGTCAGGACACTACTGCACATAGAGGGACTGCCCCTCGCAAGGTGGGAGAGGTGGTAACCCTATCTTTATCTCATGTCCATAGCACATATTTGTAATAGTGTATAGACATATATACTCTCCATATCCTTTGTTTATAACGTTCGGTCGTGGCGGAATGTGTGATTGCTATGGTCCATGTTGTTCACATATTTGAAGACTTCAACCACTGTATACGGCATACCCATGGATTTAGGAATGCACACACTTCCAACAACCACATAACCATTCCTAGACTCTCAAACCCCACAATACCGAACACTCAAACTCACGACAGTCAAATTCCCGGAACTAACACAAACACAGAGCACACACACGCACACACAGACACACTGCTACTCATCACATCCAAACAAGCCATCCTACACTACATATGGCCAGGTGGCCATGCCCCCATACACACCCCATGTGGGTGGCTGCACCCCCCCCATGCCACACCTACTGTAATAATCTACCTCCGAGATAGCACAAACAGACATATGAAGCAAACCTACACACACACATTACAGTCCCCCAGAAACACACACTTACACACACTACAGCAATCAGAAACACACTTAAACACAGTACCTACTTGGACCGCAGCACCAGAAGCACTAACTAAATGTCCCTTAACATCGTGATAATAGTACTAGCGGTTCTAGTGTTCCGGTACTGTGGTCTTTCGGTCTTTATGCCTCGTGATTACACGTGTCGGTATGTAAAGAATTCGGTATTTGGTATTATCCTATTTATATGTACCTCCATGGTTGTGTAGATGTTGTTAACCTATCTATATATTTGCATATATATGTATATCCGTCTATATCGACATATATCTCTCTATCACCCTTTCTCTCTATATATATGCAAATGACCTGGCAGTTGATGGAGTGGTATCCCTTGCGGTTTATGTAGCGCCTACCATGCCCACCGGGTGGTGACTTGATATGTATGTGCTTGCAGTCTATTGCACCCTGTACCTCCGGGTAGTCTGCCACATGGTGGAAGAGGCACATATTGCTGGCCAATGCCTCCTGAGTTCAGGGGAAGTATATATGCTCATTGACATGTGGTAACATGGCATACAGGAACTGGTGGAATACCCTGGATGCTGATGCCTGTGAGATCCCCATGATATCTCCAGTTGGCCTCTGAAAGGTACCTGTGGCTAGTATTCTCAAGCTTACACATACCTTCGTGTCCACTGGGATGAGTTCCCCTCTGTTATTTCTGGCTCTGAGGCGTGGCCGGCACAGCTCAGCAATTTGCTGTATGATGTCCCTGTCCACCCTGTAACGCTCTACTATCTCCAGATCATCTAGCCCCTGGTAGATTACCCTTGGTCTGAACACTCTTCTCCTACTC
This sequence comes from Protopterus annectens, assembly GCF_019279795.1. Lineage (NCBI taxonomy): Eukaryota > Metazoa > Chordata > Ceratodontiformes > Protopteridae > Protopterus > Protopterus annectens. Next base: position 1,279,295,271 of record NC_056729.1, read on the forward strand.
CGGGGCCTGAGGTGGTTGTCAGCATTATCCTCCACACCACCTTCAGTCTCCAACACATGCTGATGAATCACAGCTATGGCAGCTCCCAACATATACATTGTAAAAGTTCCCCATCGGTTTTCACCGATGGTGCAGTGTTTGGGAATACACGAGTGTGTGTGAGGTGCCTTCACACTTTATACTATTGAGCTTTGGAAGCTGATGATGTCATAGGTTGTGTATGTACAATCCGAGCTGCAGGGTATCTTACTTATGTGTTTTAGCACATGTACTGCTATTATGGTGCCTTTAGTGTTGAATTATATTTAGCTGCCGTGGATCACCTCTTGCCCTTACCTTCACTTTTCAAAACAATTCCCCTCCCATTGTCAGGCATGCATCCAGCAGCCTGCTTTCTTGTTTTGTACTTTCCCAACCCAGGATTGTGTTGCGAAGTGTGTTCTATATCTGATTTACTGCTGGTTTGCTTTGCTCTGCTGTGACAGTTCTCTTTTCTTTGTAATCCAGCACCTCCCCTATCCTGTTCTGCAGGTTGCTACTAGCAACCTTGTTAGCTACCATCAATGGCCCACTGTGAGTTAATAGATGTTAATTACTCAGTTGTACTCCAATTACCCTACTGCAGCATTTCCTTATTGTCTTCCCATAACCTTCCTGTTTCAGCTGTAGTGCGCACCGCGCGCAGCCGTTTACCGGGTTTCGAGTGCATTGTCATCCACGTACACATGCACTTTTGGTCACCTTGTGTGCTCTCAACTAAGCAAAGCTATGGCTACATCCACACCCCTATCCTGTGGCTTTGCTTAGCAATGGGCATCCCAGATTAGCAATGCTCCAATGTGCTTACAGCTACGGTGGTACACCCCTCTGCTGATGTCATGTATACCTCCAGGCCACTCCTCGGTGTTGTACCACTGCGCCATGTGGTGCATCCTTAGGCCAGCAGGACATTTGCGATTCAGTATTACTTGCCTCATTTGCATGGCACTGACTACTAATTCATAGTTACCGCGCCGAACACTGTCACAGACCCTTAGCAACCCTTGCACCTTGGTTGTGGTGTAGCATGCATACCATTGACTATTATGGCACAATCATGATTTGTGTTACACTGCAATTTTATGACATCTGTATATATTTTCGTTGTGTTTCCGTTTGCGCAAGCATGTCCTGCAGTTATACTTTGCGTTAGTGTGGCCATGATATTAAATGTTATTTTGTATGTGTTGTGTGTGTTTTTTATGCCATTGGCTGTATATTTAGCCATTGGCATATGTTAACTTTGTAATACGTAAGTTTGGTCCACTTTCTTGGCTTTAATGTTCTGTTTGGAAAAATGTAAACCGTTTTTTTTTGGTTTACATTTCTGTATGCTTACGCTATGCCTGCACCACTTCATGAATCACTATGTACCTTCATTTTCATGCTGCACTACTGCGCATGGTGTGATTAGCATACATGAGCCAAGAGATGCGCAGATCTGGCGTATGCTGGTAGTGCACGTGGAAATATATCGCACCTGAATTGCTCGGCAGCCATATTTGGCGTTAGTCCACCTATGCTACGCCTGTGCCTGGCGCAAGCCTCATGAATCCCGGGGTCTGTCTACACCCAAATTCACTTCCATCTTCCTCTGCTAATTTGTACCTCTCACCATAGGTTTATATGGTTTTCACAATGGTTACTCTACTCTATTTAAATACTATGTAAATAATAGGTTATGAAACTTTTATGTCCTGCTTTATTTTTGTGCAGTTTATAAGTTTATATGTTTAATGGCAGGTTGTAGTTTTGTGTCACTCTATACTATGTAACTACTTTTCTAGCCAAATACTAAGGTTACTGAAAACTCTATATGCTGCTTTTTTTGTGTAAGCTCTAAGTTTATATGTAGATTGGCAGGTTGTATTTCTGTGTCACTGATACTTGTTACAGCAAGCAATTCAGAAATTTGTTGTCATTTCTACTTGCTACTGTGGAGCTTTTATTCCTGGGCCTCCACTGAAAATGGGCTTGCATAGCCCAGTGGACTTTCCCAATAAACAAATATCAATAAATAAATAAATAAATAAATAAATATTTTTTAAATTGATCATCATGAAAATATAAAAATATATATATTGATTAAAGCAGGCATCTGCCTAAGCAAGAGTTACCTATCCACTCTATATGTCAGACATAATAAACACTATGTCACAAAGAAATGTACAAAGAGCAGGGTACAGTTATCATTACTTGCACTGTATGTGTGTGTGCGTATGTGTGTGTGGGGGGTTAAAGGCTGCTCCGCTTGATATCAAAGAAGTGAGTATGCATATGAGTGAGAAATCAGGTTAAAAGCAAGTATCCGTTGTCAGGGCCAGCATTAACAAATGTTAATCATTCAATAGTAATGTTTATATACATGAGTGTGTGTCTGTCTGTTTAATCTGTGTCTGGGTCTGCTGAAATACAATTAAAGCACTTGTGTCAACACTATGCCCTGACAATCTGGAGTGGTCTGAAACATACACAGTAGAGGATTCCGTTCACTGTCACCACTTTCACCATGGGAACTACTTCTTCCAGTAGTTGTACTTCTTCTTCCATGACCCTAGCTAGAAGTTGGGGTGCTATCTGAATGTGACAATGTCATCTGGATGAGTTCTCATTATGACTATTTCCATGACCATGTGGCCTACCTTGTCCGGGTGTAGACACATCAATCACTGACAGAGCAGTTGAAGTAGTGCCACTTGGAAGTGGTATTCTGCATGACCATGTCAGCTAACACTTGATGATGTAGTGGTTGTCTGGCCATGTGGATCCTGACCGTCTCCATTAGATATTCTGTTATAGATGCTGGAAAATCCAGTGTGTCATTCATTCAGTCCAAAGAGTCAACCACATGGTGCAGGTAGTCTTTCATGTCAGAATGCACAACATTTAGTACTGTATCACTTCTGAGGCTCTGTTGCAACATGCCTGGGATTTCCCTGATGGCCCTACACATATGATCTGTGGCACCTGCTGACAGCCCAACATCAGAGGGAAGGCAGACAGCAAGCATTCGCTGAGCATCTATAACAGCACCCCTGTGTGGTACTAATGGTAGATTCTTCCAGCTGTACAGCTGGTGTAGTCACACTTTCATGATCACCCATGTCACCCTCAACCTGTCATATCACTTATGGCTCTGTGTTATGGGTACATGTAGGTATACTGACTGTGTACAAACTCTGGCCAGGGGATGTGGGGGCTATAGTGTCAGACTGACCATCTGCTTTCACAGAATTTGCATTTTCATCATAAGTTCTGTGAATTTTCTCTGACAGAAAATCTTATCAAAAAATTAGAATATGGAGAACATATGAACAGACCCAATGACTTCAATTTTTCTAGATGGGCTGGACAACAGTTTGGCTTTTCTAAAGGTACTGTAAACAATCACAATTTTTCCAAATTTGAACAAGACTTTGATGAATTTAAAGACAAACTATACCTGCTCAAATCTAACCAGCTTGAGATTGATTACCTTAGGGAATGTTCTAGGGTCAAACGTATTCCTAAAGGCTTAAGGTTTTACAAATTTCCCAATAATGTGCAAGCAGGTACTTCTTACTATCAAAAGTTATGTGATATTTTTGATAGAGCAGGTGTGGAAATGTTGAACCTAAAGATTTCTGAATATGAATGTAAAGCTTGTTCATTATTAGAGGATCTGGAAATATTGAATAATAAAATAACAACTGATGCAGACTTTCTGCTTTTTAAAAAGTGACTATGATCTAATGTTTAACAAAGTTGACATGTTCTGCGACAAGGTTTTGAATAGAAAATTGAGAAAGCTGGAAAGAGACTTGGCAGAATACAGTGAATGGGTGGCTTACCCCGCCCCTAACCATTATACCAAAGGAGTGTCTAATAGGGTACCTTCTGTAGTACATGCCCAAGAGGAAAATGTTCATGAAGAGGTGGAAGAGCCACCTCGAAGAAGTGAAAGACTAGCTGAAAATGGTAGGAAGGGTGGTAACCAGGATTTTCAGCAGAACCCCGGGAGGCCCGGGGTTTGGGGACACAAACAGGCACCCAGGGCATGGACCCGCAGGCAGTGAATGAGGAAAGTTTTTTTGAAGCAATACTAAACACTTCAAACACAGAATTTGCTGTGGACCACCTTAACAGCATTAAAGGCAATGTTATAGGGGGCCTTAATGACATGTGTACTATTTTAAGAAAAGATAACTTTGCCATTTATAATTACACGGATTTAGAACTGGATGACTGGGTGTTTGATGTGTTCACGCGTGGCTTGCAATTTGTGCCTTCTAGACCTATGAATCTTTCACAGTCCCTGGTTGAGTTAAAACTCTTTACCAGGGGTTTGAATTTAACACACTATTTTAAGGGGCAGCAATTTATGGAGACAGGCCCAAGCCGCAGGAGTGTATTCAACCCCCCACTACACCCACTCATATCTTTTTTTGAGAATTTGGTGGAAAAGGATTTTAGGAAAATATCTATGGACAGAAAGACTTCACTAGCTGGCAACTTCTCTAATGAAGAGTTCAACTTTATTAAACAGTTAAAGGATGAAAATGTGAGGATAATGAAGCCGGACAAAGACGGAGGGGTAGTGCTGATGTTTGCTGCTGATTACGAGGCTTACATTCATAATATGCTTTAAAATGATGGGCAATATTCAACAGTCTCACGAAATGAAGTCAATATTGCTCTAGTGCAGATCAACTATCATTTGTACAATTTATTGCTGCAAAATTCCATCAATGAAAAGCTCTACAATTATTTACATGTAGAAAAACCAAGGATACCGGTTTTGTTTGGCATCCCTAAAATCCACAAGGGAACCAACCCGCCAGCATTTAGGCCAATAGTGGCAGGGGCAGGAGGAATCACAGAACCCATCGGTAAATTTATTGATTGTTTGACCAAGAGATTCACCCCCCTGCTCACGCATGTATGCAAGGACTCCTGGCATTTTCTGTGTGATTTTCCTACTACCAAGTTTTCTCCTGACCTATTGCTGGTGACTATTGACATCAAGGATCTCTTTTCCAGTATTCCACATGACGAGGGTCTGGACTGGTTTGGCGAGTTTCTCACCAATGAAACCGATATGAACAACAGACTAAGTAACTTGGTCACTGAATTCATGGAAATCGTACTATGTAACAATTTCATCTTTTTTAATGGAGAACTCTTCAAGCAAAGTAAAGGAGTAGCAATGGGGGCATCTTGTGCTACCTTTTATGCCAACGTGGTGCTTCATGTATGGGAGCACAAGTTTGTATTGGTCCTCCCTTGGGAACAACATCTGCTCCTCTACAGACGTTACCTTGACGATATCTGCATTTTGTGGCAATGGTCTGAGGATGAGCTTCTGAGTTTTTTGTTCACATCAATGCAAGTACCAATTTTTTGCAGTTCACCCATTCTATCGATCCAGACCAATTGCATTATTTGGGCGTCACCATATGCAAAAATTACTTGGAGAACAGTTTTCATTCTAAGCTTTATCGAAAACCCACTTTTTCCAACTCTGTCCTGCACTTTGGGAGTGCACATCCTTTTTTCCAGAAAAAAGGCATTGTCAAAGGACAACTCATCAGGGCAAGTAGGATTTGCAGTGGACATGATTACTACATGGCAGAAGTCAAGTTTTTGGAAGGCCTGTTCCTAGAAAGGGGCTATCCTTTGGACCTCTTTGAAAGCCTGGTCGAGGAGGTAAACTCTAAAAGAGGAACTGTCTACCCACCCCTTCTGGGTAAGGGAACGGGCACACCAGCTAGTTCCGTTCCCGTTATCACCAATGAATTTAAGAACAGTTTTATCTACACCTATTCTTTGCATTCAAGGGAAATGGAGGAATCTATAAGAAAATATTGGCCTGTACTTGCCCTCTTTGAAGAGTTCAGGGGGCTATTGCCTGACCAACCTTCATTTGTAAGGAGAAGGGGTACCAATCTTAAGGAAATGTTCGAAAAAAAGCAGAACATTACAAGGAAAATCAACCCAGCAAGAAAGGGTACATTTAAATGCGGGGCATGTAGCCAATGCCATGCCATCTTGGAAGAAAAAAGTATCACCATTCCATCCAGAAGGTTTAAAATCTACCCAGCAGGCCATTTCACATGTGGTAGCAAGGGAATAGTTTATCTGGGCTTCTGCACCACATGCAACAGTTTCTATGTAGGAAAAACGGAAAGGGAATTCCGCAAGCGGATATATGAGCATTTTTACGATATAAACAAAAAGAAGGAAACCAACGCTTTTTATAAACACTCCCTGACCTGTCCAAACATAAAACTGAAATTCATGGTACTGGAACAAGTTGAGCCTGATGCCAGGGGGGGTGACTGGGAATCAACTTTAGAATACCGAGAACTCCTCTGGCAATTAAAGTTAGATGCTGGGAGACCCCCTGGGCTTAATGGTTTGATCAGTATCAAGCCACTATTGAAACTAAGAAGGGCAAGACTTTAGTTTGATATTCCCCATACAATTATTTATGACAAGCACCCAACACATGGACATGTTTTTTACTTAATGTTACACTACACAAGGTCTATGTTAAGGAATGACCTATTGTATAGCACAGTTTAGTTTACTTAAGATATAGTGTTCTCTTTTTCCAGCAGGGCTGTGAACAAGGCCAAGAAAAGAAAATATTGTCATACCCACATTAGGCAGTAGTCTTATATTACAATTACACTAACAACAGTTGGTATGTCAAGCCATTCCATCTTATTTCAATTTTCAAAAGAAGTGCAGATTTTTGCACACAGCAAGTTTTATTATAAAGTTAAAACATTAGGGAAATAGTGTATAATGTTTTGTTTATTTTTATGTTATCAACATTTTTAGTAGTAACAGATGCATTAATGCATTATTTTAAGCATACTCTATCACTACTTTTTTATACATTTTGTTTTAATGGAATTTTTAAGCATGTGGAAAAGCACATAGTCTCTTTAAATTGTTAATTGGCAGTGCTTTCTAATTAATCTATGATTTTCAAGGTATATAAGACACCTGATTTAACAGCATGGTGTCACTTGATAAAGCTCAGAATTCCTCTGAGCGAAAGTGCTTGTGTGTTATCATTCTGTGGTTCTGAATAAAGGAATTATTTGAATTTGTTTGGTGCCTACCTGGATTTACTGAATCTGCTTTGGTGAACTTACAAGGAGCTGTTCCATTTCCTGGCTGTGTGTGCACTTACTTCCTAGAATATGGAGATACTTGATAGCTATTTATATTCACTAATAGTAAGAGAAAATATTTATAGCTTGAAGTCTTTCAAAAGCTGTAATTTTCCTGTCTGAACTGCACCTCTTTGGTTAAGCGCAAGAAGAGACTTCAACATAAGACACTTAAAAATTGTACTTGGTATTCTTTTGTTAAAAAGACATCCAGTCAATAATATCAGGCATGCAGGATGTTTTACTAAAAATTGACAAACCGGATACTAAAATAGAAAGTTTCAAAGAAGAATCTAGAAAGAAAATATAACATTTAGAAATTTGTATGAATCAACAAGGTGCACAAATCAGCAGGATAGTAGAAGCTTTAAATCACCATGAAGGGAGAATAACTGAAGGTGTTTCTCAGAGTGAATTCCTTTTAATTCAAAATAATTGGCTTATAGATAAAGTTCTTTAGAAAATAGACTGAAATGAAACAATATCAACATTAATGGCTTTCCTGAAAACTATGCGGGACAATATAGTCAGCTTCCTAATAACTTGGCTACATAAAATGCTACATTTACCTGAAGCTTTATAATTTGGGATTGAAAGAAAGAAAACTCACCACCACATTCAAGAATAGTTAAGTTTATGTCCAGCATGGAGAAAATGCAAATACTAAAAACAGCATGGTCCAGTCCACCAATTAAAATAGGTGAGAATGTAATCATATTTGACAATTGCTTTTCTAGTAAAGTAAAGAAAAGAGTAAAAGGAAATCCTGAGCTACTTTGGTGTTTACTGACAAGATAAAAAAGAAAAAATTCTTTCTGAATGAATTAAAGTAATTGACATATGGGATGAAGCATCTAAATTTGTTAATAAAAATAAAAGCCTTAGCAACCAACACTGAAGAAACAGACCGAGATGCTGCATCCCTCAAGAGACAAGGTGAGCTGAATCCATGGAAAACTGCTCCTAAAGTTAAAAAGCAGAAAACAAGTGACATTTATTTTCTCATTGCTTACCCTTTATTTTCTGAAACAATAGATGTACCCTCTAAGTAAAGGGTTTATATAGGACTTTAAGCTTCAAACCATATGTTGTTCATGACGCAATTAGCACTTAAAAAGCTTGCGATCAAAAGAATTGTTTGGTTGTGTGAAACTGTTGGATTCTTGCTTGCTTTATGTCCTGCCTACTTCTTGAGCTCTTTTGATCAAAATGCAGGTCGTAGAAGAGATCAAAGTTCATTGCTGATGTTTGTGAAAGCAGGAAGTGCCTGAGTCCTGGCCACAATGATGAAAAGAGATTTGAACTTCTTTTTAAGTGTATATGTGAGAATTCTGCTCAAAATAGCATTTTTTTAAATATATTTATTTAAAAGTGAACAATTGGAAATACAAAAGCCATAGTACTGTTTTACATTGTGCTGTTTCTGATATATAATTTGCTTGTGTTTTACTGAAAGTTAATACTTTATGGTGCAGTGTTATCAATCCCAACTGTATATATTAATGGGAAGGAGTAAAATTAGATGCTTGTTACTGGCAAGATTAGAGGAATTAAGAAGAATAAAAAACTTACACAAGAGATTAGCAGCTGCTGTATGTTTTGAATTATCATTTTCATATGTTGTAATTAAATACTAATGTCACAAATCTGAAAACCAGACCAGAACAACAGTGCACAAATGTTAAAGGCATACATCTAAATTAGACAGGCATAATAGTCAAGATTGCATATAATACCAGAATGCGAATAATAATTAATACGAAGAGTAAACATCTTATCAATACTATGCAAATGAACAAGGAAAGAAACATATTTTATGTAATATTAATAAAAGAATAATATCTGTAAGTTAAGACATATATACACATGCTGCAATCTCTAATAGAAGACTGATGATTAAGTAACTCTTTGATGGGGGATTTTAGATATGCAAGTTATATAAAATAAGGTTGAATATCAGTAGAAAAATAAGCTAAAAACATCTATTTGAATACCAAACTGCTTTTAAGGAGGACATATATTACATATACCTGAATATGGCAGCAATGTAAATGCATAATATATTGTACCATTTTCCCAGAAAATTACATAAAAATATATTCAAAAAGATACTGAGAACTGAAATATGCTTACATGAATTTTGAAGCTTTTTGCATATTGGATGTCATTAGATTCACCAAGACTACCTGAAATAATTAATTTCAAAACTCAGACCTGAAATCTGAATGTTTTATTGCTGAGTCAGTTCTTTCAATTTGATAGAAAGTAGAATAGATTTTTGACGATGTTTGAATCTGAGAGAGGAGAATATGGCTTGAAATGATCGCTTTGTAACTTTTAAATACACGATGGGCTGCAAATGATTTTTTTTGACTCTTGTTGAAAATAAAGATATTCCTTTAACCTTAGAACTATACATGCTTTTTATGAATTAATTTAATGAGTCAAATGATTTTTAGATATTTTGATGTTTATCATACCAAGAGTATTATATAAATTTAAGATAGAGGCACTTTTATTTAAAAAAAAAACAATTTGGAACTTTTGATATAGTTACAAAATATGCATATATCTTGCAGCATGATAAATATATGTATGCACTGATTTCCCTACTGTATAATAGTTTGGTAAGCTTAAATTGCCTGTCAGTTTCAGATAACTTTATCTTTTCATGTCCCAATGTGTTCTAGTTGAACATTTAAAGACTGAATTGTAATAATATTAAATGATCAAATAATTTAGGAATATTTAGTAGGTAATTATACTACTATTACATAAATACATACATATTACAGTATTTTTCAGATTATTTTTTTATTTATGATTAACAGAATTGGATTATTAAACTTTTATGCAGTAATGGAGAAAATAGTTTTTAATTGTAAAATATACAACTAAGTTAGTAATGTCTTATTTGTTTAACTGATATATAATATTATATTAATTATTTGTAAGTAATGGTAGCTTTAATAGTAAATATGAAAGGGAACCTTAAATGAAGTATATTAAGAACTTGCTTACCTAACACCTATGCAGTCTTAGATATACTATAAATCACAAAATGTAGTGCCATTGATGCAGTTAGTAGCACACTTACATTTGGAGTAGAAGGCTATTGGTTCTACTCCCTCATCAGGTAGTTGCTTTGCTAACAGTGCAGTATAAGGAATGTACTGCACTCTTGAGTATGTTGTCTTTTAGATGAGAGATTAAACCAAGGTCGCACCTGCTTGATTTGGTGGCAGCTCAGGAACATATAAAAGATCCATTTTCACCTATCAAAAAGAATATGGTGCTTTATTAACCTTTACATTAGTTGTATACCATAAAACAATTTTAAGTCGATTGTTTACACTCTCAGTTTTTTTTACATTCAAGTTTAAAATATTTACAAGTTATCACCACAAAAAAGTACCTGGGCAATTCTATTTCTTTCATTCTTTATTTTTTTTTTTTTTAGATTTACCATATATCCTCCCACCTTTTCTTCCACAATCATGCTCTTATTTCACCATATACATCGCCATCTTCCTTTGTTCTTATATAATAAATTTCCATATCTTTTTTCCACATAACACATATTGTCACAAGCAGTACTTTATCTCATTTATCAATATCACATTTCCTTATGTTATTGTATTTCTCATATAATATTATATTTATATATTTAAATATAGCCCCTCTATATTAATTTTTAAAATTTCCCACTTTATGCATTCTTTTTAAAACCCATTAAACAAGGTTTTGTTTCTTCTTCTTTTTCTCTACAATCAACTAATTTTCTTTTCTCCATCACCCCATTCAGTACCGTATTTTCCTGAAAATAAGACCGGGTCTTATACTTTTCCCCCACCAAAATATGATTTAGGGCTTATTATCAGGGGATGGTTTATATACCCTCCCTGTACAACAATCTACATTTATTCATGTACAAAAATCGACATTTATTCATGTACACAAATTGACATTTATTTGATACTTTTCTGTTATTGGGCAACAGTTCTAGGTAACGCGTTAACAGTTGTATGAAATTTTACATAAACAGTGCAACAACCATTTCAAATTTAGAATATCTACACCTTGGCTTTCACAGTGCAATATTTCATGCTTAACATAAAGTGCAGAAAAATCTCAATACATGTGTATTGGAGGAGGGGAATAAAACAGGTGAATAACTGCCACTTTTTGAGTGGTGATGCTTTCTTTATTCCTTACCCAAACCGTAAGAGACAAATGATGGAAAGCCATAAAAATGAAGTCTGGGAACTAGTGGCCATACTTTGTAATTATCCCTTGATAATGAAATGTTACTTTAATAAAATAAAGTAAAAAAAACTGACAAGAGCTTGCTGGCAGCTGAAAGCAAAAGCAATCCATTCTGTTGGCCTGATAACGGAAAAGTTATTCAAATACAGTCATGTCATCTTCTTCTGAAACATTGTCATAAGTCTCCATCCCCCGAATTCTGGCCTGAATTTCTTGCTACTCCATTTCCTGTAGAACCATTGGCCCCAATCTGTCATGCCTAGCAGCAGAGCTCTCCTTAAATGAGCACTGCTTGTCCATGTAGCCTACTTGTAGTGCATTGGCAACACAGCTGTCAGTGACTTTATCCCATGCATTCTTCACCCAAGTAATGACCTCATGCAGGCTTGGCTTCACAAAGTTTCCACGCTGATTTCTCTGCATTCTATTTTCAATGTAGTCATTGAGTTCCATGCACAAATGGTCCTTGAATTGCTTGTTTATTGCAATATCAAGAGTCTGGAGATATGCAGTCATTCCTGTGGGAATCATTATTTGATCTATTCTTCTCTGTACAAGGAACTTCTTCATGTCTTTAGAGCGATGAGTGCTGGCTGAATCCTAGACTAGCAGACCTCTTTCGCCACCTCGCAAAACAAGTGGCAACATTACATCGGCCCACTTTCTTATAACTGCTTGTGTGCACCATGCTTTTTTTGGTTTCAAGAATGTAAATGCCTGAAAGACGTTCAGTCTTATCTTTCTTGCTCTTATTAATGATTAGAGATGGGGTTTTCTTTCCATCTAGATGAATTGCCAAAATACAGGTAACACGTGAACTTTTGTAACCAGTGGAAGGAATGTACGTTGAAGAGGCACCCGTCTGATCAAGTGTTGTTTGAGATCCTTGGCCCATAAACACTGCAGTTTCACCCATAGCAATCATGTTAGAGAGTTGGTATTTAGAGAAGTCAACAAAGGACTTCAATGCAAATGCAGCTTGGCAACAAACTAAGTTGTCCTGGAACATCTTCATGGGGTGGTTAGGTTAACAGTAGGGGGAGTTAAGTGGGTTGGGGAGGTGAAAGGGTTAAGTGGAGGCAGGGATGGTTGGGAGGAAATTAGATAATGATGGGGAGAGGCATAAGAGGTTTAGTCTAGTGTAGTTGGGTTAAGCAATCACATTTTGGCATGAATTTGCATTTGCAAGTTTATGTCCTGATGACCTGTAGGTATTATGGTGGACAGGTAGGCCTTGGTTAATGCTAGGGAATGTGGTAATTTATTTATTTAGTTTTTTTTTTTTTGTGTATGTGGTACTGTATAGACATGGTGCACTTAAGGTTTTGAGGTGTCCTAGGGTTGTGTTAGGTTCTGGGATTGTTAACTTTTAATTTGGTCAGTAGTACTTAGATTTGTATTGGGCTAGCACTACTCCCATTTTAATAATCAAGGTTGTCGCGGGTTTTGTTGGTGGTGGGGGTGCATGTAAGGGCTGATTAGTAGTCATTTCTTTTCCCTGTTGGTCAGAGGTGGTCATGGAGATTCATCGGTGAGAATTTGTGTGATCTTGGCCATGTGGAGCTTGATTCTCTCTAGAGCAGTCATGGTGGTTGTAAGGTTTTTGCGGGTTTTTTGTTAGGCGTGCTTGTGCATTCACTTGACGTGCTTGGGGGGAGATACGGTGATGAACCACATGTCTGGCTGCTGACAGTTTGTTTGTGTACTGGAAGGGGTGCATGGTGCAGCATGTAAGGTAGGCATCATACCAATTTAACTGCAGTGAGTTTATGGAAGGTGATTTTTTTTTTCTTGTCAGGAGGGAGTTTAGGCATTTGGGTGGGTAGCATGCTGGTAGGGCCGGATTTGGAGGGAGCCTGCTTAGTGGCTGTGGTTGATGGAGCTTGGGCTGGTGTGTGTCTCTCGTGGGTGCATGTTTTCACGGGGAGTCCGGGGTTTCACTTCAGTCTGTGTGGTGGTTTCTGGCACATTGCATTCGGAAAGGGAAAAAGGAAAAGTCCAAGAAAATGGAGCCGGTTCGATGGTGGTGCCATGTAAGAAGTTTGAGATGCTATGCATTTCACTGCTCTAATGTTGTGGATGGTTTCCGAAGGGGTAGTTCAGTCACAGGGGTGGTTTGGGAGTTGGCTGCAGATGGCTTGGTTGCTCTGTTGCTCTGCTTCGCCATGTGGTGTTTTGTCCTTCGTGTTCAAACTGGTGGAGATTTTGTATTGGTTGCTGCCGTATTTTGTTGTTTTTTCCTCTCGAGCACTTTTCCAGTGGAGTCTGTGTAACTGGTTGTGTAAAATGGTTGAACCTTACAAAAAAAGTCAAAAAGCAGTTTGTTGGTCACTCCCTGTCTAGGTTGGTTCCCCTTCAGTTATGTATAGGTCAGAGATAACAGGTTATCACATATTTTAAGATGCAAATCCAGATGAACACTTCCTGTTAGGGGAGAGATGGCATTTTTGTTCACAGGATTTTAGACACTGGGGGCGGGCTTCCGGAGTAATGGCCATTGTCAGGGATCAAGTAAGCTAGCGTTCTTGTCTGCTGAGTAGGTCCCATTTCCTGGAGTATGCTGAGTCATTAAGACTTGAGACAGAAACAAATGCTTATTTTGGGATGCGTTTTATGCACAATATAATAGTAGAAGAAAAATAAGGATGATTAAATAAGTATGTGCTTAATCACTTTGCAGAACAAAGCACGGAAGTGAAATGAAGAGGAGCACAAGATCAACCTGCAATTGCTGTAGTCATTCACCCCAATAAGTAAGCTGCACACTGCAGAGACAAACGGAGGATGCCACAGACAGACAACGACATATCTCTATTACATTTCAAATGCACACTCAACATGTATTTCTGTTCTATAAAATAACATCCATTAATAATTAATAATAAAAGGAAAAAAAAAAAAAGAAAAATCTCTGCATGCATTGAATATGGCTATCAGCTTCACCTAGACTTCTTTGCTGATGTCAGTCTGACATGACACAAGGGACACTATTCCCACTATCAGATATTTATATTCATGGTAGCAGCTGATTTGTGTAGCATGCTGATATAGTCAGACAGCAACTGCAGTTTTAAAATAAAGTGCACAGGGAATACCTTGTGTTACCGTTTTTTGCCCTTTAAACCTAGAGCTCATAAAAGGAAATTACTCATGACCACACACTGAAGTTCTTTTCCAAACTATATACATAACTGCTAACTTAAGCAACCCCTACTGTCTCAGTATCAACTTTGGGTGTACAGGGGAGAGTTTTTGAAATAAACAAAGTGGATGGGTATTGGAACAGCAGTACTTAGGCACTGTTGAAATGAGAACTGAGATGTATACTGAAGTTTGTGGAACAGTCTCCCTCCTTACCCAATGGCATGAGGTTTGCTAATGTTGCAAAGTAAGAGATCATAGACACAGGTGATATACATGTGGTTCTTTTAGGGATAGCAGGGTTGCTATTTATCTGTGACACAGTGAGGAGCCTGATAATCTTAGGGTATCTGGTAGTACAACCACTCCTCAGCTGGATTTAGAAGAATCAGATGAGATATTTTGGGTATATTTTAAAGAATCCCTTTGGGTGCCTCCTCTGGGAAAGTTACCTAGCAAGTTGCAATTGGAGAATGCCCCTGGGCAGAGTCTATGCACAAAAAAGTAACTACTGTGCAAATTTGCATTATAGCACCTTAGAATCTCTCAGGGTGAGTAAGAGACTTTCAATAGGGATAGGGATGTTGGGCCCTTGTCTAAATCACTTCCGTGACCCTCAGCTGGACAAGCCAGGGCAAACAAATCATGGATAAACCTAATACCTGTGTCATTTTATACATCCTGGTACACACACACACACACAGACACACACACACAGACAGACACACACACACACACACACACACACACACACACACACACACACACACGCACGCACACACACACACACACACACACACACACACACACACACACACACACATACACACACACATTCTCTAATTCTCCTTCTCAGACATATGTTACAGTTTTGATTCATTGAAGTATGATTAAAAGTGATAAAAAATGCATCTATTAACTTAGAGTACAAAAAATGAAATTTACTTCTCTACCTTTAAAGGGGGTACATGATAAAAACTCAGTGGATGCAAATTTCAAATGCCAAAATGCCAAAACAGAAACATTGATTTCAGAATGTTGGTTGTGTGATATTTTAAATCATATTTTGACCCTGAATTTCATGTTGAAGATGATTCTACCTCCAATCATGCTAGTTATAAAAAAAAAAAAAATATTCTGAACTACCTTGGAGTAAGGGGAATTCTATGAAACTGAAATTTTGTGTAATTTAAAGTAGCCAAGCTTGTTGGTAATTGGGTTAATAACCATTTTAAGTACGGTAATTGCTAATGGTGTTTAAGTTTTACACTTGTTTACTGTGAATCTTAACATGAGTTGACTTTATTTCCAGTATATTGTGTGTTTTTATAAGTCATGCCACATTGTTAAAAAATAAGCTGTAAATACTGGAATATTCGTTGTTTACTTCGAATGCTGTGCTGAAATCACAGAAATTGCTGAAGCCTGACTAGCCTTATAAAAATCCAAGTTAAAAACTAAGTCAATATATAACCAATTTCATCCCTTTGTTTTGTGAGCCTTGTTGGAGGAATTCGTCAACTTCCCTGTTTGCTTCGATTGGCTGTGTAAGGGGATATTTGGAAACCTTCTGTGAATGGTGTTTTATGGGTTGGATTTGAATGAGTATGTTACAATGGGTGGGTTTGTTTCTTCATTTCACGTCCAGGCAGAAAAAGAGGGAGGTGATGGCATTCTGTTGTGGAGCTGTGGAGGGGGATGGTCGGACAGCCGAGGTTGCAGTTGGGCTGTGCTTTTGAATTTCTCTTTGTTGAGTTAAACATATATTTGTAAAGTTATGTGTTAAAAATGCATCAACAGTAGGTCCTGCTGGATGTACACATGTATATTAGGCTGTATTTTTGTAACTGATCAAACTTGTATGTTTGTTTATATTGCTAAAGTGTGGATTGCTGAAGTGCAGATGGCATCTTGCGGTGGCTTGAAAGGGGATTTGAAAGGTGATGTTTTGATAGGATGGATGTTGCCACTGGAATGGGGTACAAGGAGGGTCTGAGTAATCACCTTAGTAAGGCATGTTAGAGCTCTGTGTTTGACTTAATGGGAGCTGGTTATCGCATTGGTATATGGTGCAAGGAAGAGGTAGGTGGGGGGGGTCAAAGGCAAAACATGGGGATGATTATGGGGAGTGTGGGGATCACACAGGATGAGTAGAGTCACGATATTCATAGGAGCACAGGAACTTAGTCGGCTACAGCCATATGGCTTTTGCAAGTCAGTGAAGTTCAATCCTTGTTTTCTGGGAGCCTTGGGTGGTTGTATTCACTAAGCCAGTTTCGTATTCACTCATCCAGTTGTTTGAACCATATGTGTGGGAAGGGCCAAGGAAGTGTTTGACAGGATGCTGAAGTTTGTTCCTAATGGGTGGCATCTTGGGGTGACAAATTTGTCTCTTGAGTAGGTAGTTTTAATGTTACATACCAGGTTAAGGTTTTACAGAATAGCACAAGGATCATTTCACTTGGGGTTTGGGTGAATTTTGTAGATAAGGTTGTAGGAAGCATGGTAGGTAGGTGGCTGTGCTGGGGTAGTTTTAGAAATTGGGTGCGTTGTTACAGGGGAGTTAGAAGGTTTAAGGAAACCTGGTTGAAGGAAAAGGCATCTGTAGGATACTAGTGGTATAGGTAACATAAGGAAAGAGCTTTTGAGGAGAAAGGCTAGGGACAAACAGGGGTTAAGAATGGTTTGTTAATGAGTGAATTGGGGGTATTTATGGCTTGAAACATAGAGTATTTCATTGCTGAGCATAGGTGAGTTTTCAGGAACTAGGTCAAGGGGTGCTGGATTTCTTTCATCTAAGGTTAGGGCATTAAAGTTTTGGAGTTAGACTATTCCCTATGGTAATGGAGTTGTTGCACATATAGATCTGGGTAGTGGGTGGGCTAAGGTGATATGCTATGGTTAACAGGGTCTTCGGTGTGAGACTTGCTACTAGTTGTTTGACTGGGTGCCATCTTGAGTTCAAGGGGTTATAGTTTGTAGTTTTATTGTGGTTATATGCTGTCAATACATTTAGGTTTAGCCATGATTTCAGCTTTGAAGGCACCAGGCTGAAACGGTATGTGTCCTCTTGGTGTGGATGTTCCGGTGTTACAACGGGTTCACGAGAATCCTACTTTATTTAGTTTCATTAGGGTGCATTTCAGTGAGGGCATGGCAAAGGGGTTGATGGTGGGATTCTAAGGTGCTTTACAGATGATGGGTACACCAAATGATGTTTGGCTTGACCCCTCCATTTATAGGAAGTAGATTGAACAATTTTGGGCAGAAGGGAGGGGGAACAGCCTGGTCAGGCTGGTTGGCAGAGAAGAGGGATAGGCTTGCCTTCTTCTGTTCCCCCTCTGATGTCTGGATGTTCATTTCAAGGATCTGGGGAAAGGAAATGAGAAGTTGGAGGAAGCTTGCTAAATAGATAAGGAAGCTGAGATAAGGATGGTGCTTATTTGGTGGAAGGTAATTCAGTGAATGGTGTATGAAGTGTGATGGGATGCTGCTTCATAAGTAAAGTAAGCGAGCAGAGACATGGACCCTGCTTGTTGGGCAGGGTGAGCAGGTACGCTGCCCTGATTAACATTACAATGAATGGTGTATGAAGTGAGATGGGACACTGCTTCATAAGTAAAGTAAGTGAGCAGACGTATGGATGCTGCTAGCTGGGCAGGGTGAGTAGGTATGCTGCCCTGATTAACATTACAAAGATGTTATGCTGTATTTAGAATCAATTATATCATGAATAGTTGTAATTAATAAAGTTGGTGATCAAAGCTATGTTATGGAAATTTAATAAAGGTCGTCAAATGTCATTTGGTGTGATGTGTGTTACTGAAGGGGACCAGGGCAAGTGCACATTTAATAACTTCAGTATCTTCCAGCTTGAACAGTGTTGTTGATCTTCTTAGAGACAGTTCATATCACTGAAGGAAGCCATCCAGCCAATGTTGTGATGCTTTGAATTCTTCTGGGGATATTTCTAACTGTGGTGCCATTGCAAGGGCAAATGCTCGAATATGAGCCCTGCGCATAACCAAAGCCTTTGCTCTCCTGTTAGCAATCCATTCACAGATGATGTCTTCCAGCTCAGGAAATAATGGCTGCAGACCTGATCCACACTTGGACTTCTTAGCATTTCTCTTGTCAGCCTGTTGACTGAGGTTATCATACACTGCTCACCATTTTCAGATCATTCAGAGATCCAACTTCTTCTCTTTGCAGAAAGCCATCAGATTCTTTCCCAGGGAGTCGTCCATGATTTCTTTCTTGTACTAGAAGGAATAGCTCTTTCCTTTTGCACTTGTATTGTCCGGGGGGTGGTTAATTGAAGACTTATGAGACAGGAGTGGCAACAAAAAATGGCAATGGTTAAGAAAACACAACCACACCTGTTCATTATTAGGTGCACACATTCTACGTGCATTGTCTGTACTTTGACCAATCAAAGTATACTTGCCAGTGTTTATAGACCAAGTATATCAACCGTCAAGTGTGAGTGAGGATTAGGGTTACAGTAAAAATCATGGAGGACTCCTGGGGAAAGAATCTTATGACTTTCTGCAAAGAAAAGAAGTTGGGTGTCCGATTTGTCTGAAACTGGCAAGCAGACTATGATAACCTCAGTCAACAGGTGTCAATATTATTATTATTATTTTATAATTCAACATGATCTTTGTGTGTTGTTGACAATGTTAACTGGGTCTTATTTTGGGGGTAGGGCTTTTATCATGCCCACCCTGGAAAAGCATGCTATGCCTTATTCTCTGGTTAGGTCTTATTTACAGACAAATATGGTAGTAACCTGTCTAATAAAATTCTCCTCCAAAAAAAACCCGATTCACAAAAAAAAATCAGTCCCATTTCTTCTGTCTTTTATTGCCTTGTTTACCTTCTTTTAATCCCTCAATGGGTACACCAAAAATGCTTTTCAAAATTGAACTACAGCACTATCTTTTTCCCATTAGCTTTACTTACTTTTAACTTCTGTAATTTCCATTTATTCTCATATTTTTTTATAATTCTTTCCTGTCTTCACCCCAATTTTCTTCTCATACATTTTTATACTTCTCATATAACATCTTAACTGTTATGTTTTTTTTTTTTTTTACCTTTCTCATTATCCAAAATAAAGGCATAAATGCTAAATGCACTGCTGGATTTTTTTTTGTTTAGTTAATTCAACTATTTCATTAGTGGCACCTTCTTTTTTCTAATAAATGATCTCTGTTCTCACTGGTTTCAGCTTTCACCTACAATAACTTCTAATTCCACTTTTCCAGTTTAATTGTGACACTTATATATTCTCCATAAATATTCTATTTTCCCAATGCAATAAAGACATATTTGACTTTTTCAGAATTGATAAATAAGAACCTTTCCACCATGCTAGTATTTGTTTTACTTGTTCCGGTATCTCTGCCCATTGACGTATTACAAATTCATAGTCTCCAAACATTCCACCTAAGTTATATTTCCCTTCTTGTGAATACAGATTCAGTTTATTTTTATCTCATTAAATCACTTGTACTTTATTTTGTTTAACTACAGACCAGCTTTCGAACAGCTTTTTGATCCTTATTACAGCCTCATTTATCCAGCATTGTTTTTTTTTTGTTATTAGACCTACGTCATCTGCATACGTCATACAATATTGGTAAAAATGATATTTCCCTCCATTTTCCATCTTACCTACCTCAATTCATGCATGCCTATACTACTGCATTCTTTACTAAAGCAAATAAGCACATACATACATATTGGGTATCCCTGTTGTACTCAGTTCTTCTCCATCCATCCACGTTTCATAACTTGTACCCATGAAATTTCACCACATTTTTTTATTACATTAATATTTTCTTTCCTATACCATTATGCCTCAAAAATCTACTGCATTGCTTCTTAACTCATTAACCCCAACTACTGTCTCGTGGTGCCCCTGTGGTTACACCTGAGCACACTGTGAGATGACAGTAACTTCATGTTGTTACATCTGAGTGCCTTCTCCCAGTGCAAATGACTTTTCAGTCAGATTGTAACTCCACTGTTTAAAATCAATTTGAAAAAGTAACTGAATTTTGCCAGTTACCTTGTCAGCTTAATTTTAAGCATGAAGTTAGGTGGTATTCATATTTGAGTTTTTCCGAGAAAATTGGTCTGAAATTCACTCTGTACTTTCCTCTCCATAACAAATCAATTGTTTATGCCTTTAATCAAGCAGGAGGTGGCATCCAATGGCAGTTTTGCAATCCAAGCCACTGCTTGCTCAACACCTCCACCCCCTGGCCTAAAATCCATTGTTCTGTGCAAATAAATAGGGGATCCAACAGTAAAAATTCTCTTTCTTTTTCTGGCTTTTGTGGAATTTACTGCTGGGTCCCTCTCTTTATCCTGCTGATAACTTCATGACCAGAGATCTGTCTGTATTTCTATACCAAACTGCAAGTCTTTTGCTATGGACCATTTCACCTCCGATCCAGAATAAGGTAAGATGGTGCCACATTACAACTTTGCTTCTTTCATAGCAGTGCTGAATGCTCTTGTTCCATTTTTTCCTAATGTGCTGGTTTTAATTAGTGGGTGTAGTTAGAAAATAATGACAGAGATTTCATTTCCACATTTCGTAAACCCCTAGTGTGAAACCTGTTATTCTACCAACGTTCAAAAGTTTGTATGAGCAATGTGAAATTGTCCCTACTTTTGACCAGCTTTTCTGCTGTGTGAGGTAGCAAATACACCTCATATACACCATACATATGTTTGGGCCATTTTTCAAAAAAGAGATTTTCCATTTCATTAGTGACACAGGTACTTACATATTATCACTACCACTTTATATACATATAATTTACATTGGGTTTATGCAGCAAACTGTGGAGGTTTTTTTTATTTCACTCACTCACATGAAAATGTCACCATGGAAAAAGCTGTTACTATACTGCCATTGTTTATTGCAGTTTTGTTTTTAACAGTACATTTAAAGTACACTTTAAGCAGCACCTTTTACAGGTAATGCAGTACAGCAGCAGCCACCTTTAAAATATGATGGGATGCACTGTTACCATTTCAGTAGTGTGGAGTATATGCCATTCCACATATTAATATCATATGTTTGTGAGGGTTGTTTTATTAATAATTTTAGTAAATAAGTCATTACAAATGCAACATAAACCACACAAGCCGATCAGCTGTGGATGTATAATGGGTACACAGTCCATTCCACATGACGATAGTCATCAACGATCAAAGTCTTGCAAATTGCATTGTGTATTTCCATAAAATATTCCACTGGTGATTACATGATGATCTCTCCTTGAAAAGGTATTTACCGGTGAAAGAACATAAACCGTAGAAGACCTATTAACATGTTTTGAAATTCCTCCTAATGCCGTGCAGTCCACATCTTTACTATTTATGCTATGAAGATGCTAAGGCTTATTATGGTGCATTATTGTTATATTGTCACAGTGCAATTGCAAAGATTTGTAGTAGATATATGTTTGGATATGTGGTAATGGTTAAATAGATTTATACATAGTACTGAGAGGAACATGCCTTTGTTTAACAAGGAGAGTGACAGTATGGATTTCTGATTTGTTGATCATTGTTTAAAGGTGGGTGATGAATAAAAGAACAATGTGTTACAAATTGGTTGAGGAACTTTAGGAGTGAGCTGGAGGGAGATGTTTACACATATTTTAATAATGTTGTCATAAGACAACATTATAGTCATAAGATTAGCTAACATTTTAGTGTTGAGATTACCTATGATCAAATGAGAGCATTTTTTAACATTTATAGTTATTTTTTTAGGTTTATTGTGGGTAACTGATAGCATAAAGCATTTTATATAAAAATGTATGCCAAAGGGTATGCTTCAGGATTCATTGCAGTCTGTCACAATGTTTATAAGTGATGCAAGTATTGTAATAAGAATTAAATTTATAGTAGGAAAAGGAATGGCTTTGGACTATTTGAGATTTGGTAATGTTGGTAACTATATAGGATGAGAAGGGTTTAATTCCCAAATGATAAAAAGTATGAACTATACAGCACTGCTATAACAGTAACAGGACTGAGCTCAAAACAAAGGAGAGATGTCTGGCTGTCATAAAGAATGAGTGTTAAATGAGTATTCATTTTTTAACTTTCTCCATATATTTATGTTGTTGAATATCATGACAAAATATCATAAGTAATCTTATGACTAAAATGTTAAGAAAAGTTAAATTAGATTTCATTAAATCAGTATTACGTCAGTCTTCAATGTTTGTCAAGAATACTCTTCTCAGCAAATGCAATGTATCTCAAATTATAGTTCATATGGAGTTATCTGTAATGATAGCATACTTAACTGTGATTTCAAATTATTTTTATTAGCTCAGTTGCTCCTTTGTTCTATGTACTGTTGGAGCTGCCTTTATGACTTAATTCCTCATTGCTGTGCTTTCTGATTGCATGTTTTGATATTTTAAATATTGTTATCTCTTAGTACAAAGGACACCATAGTTACTAGGTATAGCTATTGTATTAGCTTATCATACTATATGTTTGTCTCTTTTATTCATTTTTTTAGCATCTGCATTTTTAATGTTGGTCTTGGATGACCCTGCATGATAAGTACTTCTTCATTTACACTACATTTTATGTTTCAAGTGCTTCTCAGCTATTTGTACACTGTGCTATTTACACAATCTTCAATGTAACAATCTTGCTACAGTAATGTGCCTGTATATAGAATCTAGATGTTCCCCTTTTTGTGTAGTTTCTATCCATTTTGAGTATTCTGCTAGAGGTCGATTTTTAAGTGTTACACTTTGTGGATTGTGAAAGCATGGTCAGGGTTGTCATGTACTGACCCTGGTAACTACAGAATTATAAGTCTGACTAGTATCATATGCAAATCCAGGGAAATGGTTAACAATGACACGTAAAATCTTTAGACACCAAATCCAACACAGTTTAGTTTAATCAAGGACAGAGCATGCATATTCAACCTGGTGGACTTCTTCAAGAAGGTCACCAAAGCAATGGACAAAGGCAAAATATTGCATACTGCCCACCTTGACCTGGCCAAGGCATTTCCTATAATACCCTACTTGGGCATTGTATGCATACTCACGGAATTAGGTATAAACCCTTATGTCACCCACTGGATAGTCAGGTGGCTCTCAGATAGGACCCAAGAAGTTAGGATAGGGGAGTCTACCATCATAAAAGAGGCCAGTAACTAGCTGTCTGTGGACAAGTGCTCCACCATGGTTAACATGCAAATACATAAATAAATAAATTCATTAGGGTGAAATGTCCTACTTGGTGGATATAATGATTGAATAATTCAATAGGGTTTAAAGATTATTTTTATTTATTTTACTTTATTTTATTTGACATTTGTTAAAGATTATTGTTATTCTGTCAATGATAGCCTTTGGGGCATAAATATGAGCAGTAATTGTTGAAATATTATGATAACTATAGGTTGAGGCTTCTGTGCTTCACTCAACCATTTTTGTTTTTATGACAACATGTGATCACTGCTGATTTTCACCAAAGAATTCAATTTATCTGTATTGTAGTCAATGAATAGATAATATTTTTAGGGCAAGATAGTGGGTGGACTGATGAAAAGGGTATCTAACAAAGTGTATTCATGTGATAACAAGACAGACACAATCATTGTTCATAGGCTATAGCTGGGAAGCTTTGTGTTTCATGGTTTCAGGGGTGCCACTCTGATGCTTTCAGTCCCTCCCTGATAGGCCACCTGCAAAAAGAAAGAGTCTTGGTGCGTCTTTTTCTTTTGTGATGTGCCCTTTCACTCTCCCTCCACTCTGGTACAGTACATATATATAGGGCAGGGCAATAAATATTACATTACTTCCTTCCTTGATCCCTTATGTCCATTTCTGAATGGACACATGTAAAGAGAAAAGGCAGAGGTAAGGCAGACTGCTGACACTGAAGGAGGTTGTGAGACAGTAGTGGTATCAGCAGTCTGAGTGGGTAGCCAGCACAGGTATTGGACACATCAGAAGCACTTGAGTGCCACTGAAATCCCATGCCTGTCCTGGGTTTATTAGTGGAGTGGCAGTCCTTACCCTGCTTTTTCTCTTTACATGCGCCCTGTCTGTAACCCCTTGTCAGTTTCCACTCATTCAGTATTTCGACAAGGGCAAGAATATATCTGTTCACAGTGATTTCTGCCTACTGCTGATCTGATGGTGTTGGCATAAGTGGGCATCATACCTAGATGCCATGCATCTTAGGATCATCCTGTATGGCAGTGGGGAACATGTAGAGTCTTCAGCTCAGTCCCACAGGGCTGCTTTCCCGGATATGCATAGCTTCAAGAGTGCCACTCTGATGCCTCCAGTCCCTCCCCAAAAGGCTACCTGCAAAAAGAAAGAGTCTTGGCACATCTTTTTGTTTTGTGATGTGCCCTTTCACTCTCCATCCACTCTGGTACAGTACATGTATATAGGTCAGGATAGGAAATATTACATTACTTCCATCCTTGATCCCTTATGTCCATTGCTGAATGGACACATATAAAGAAAAAAAGGCATAGGTAAAGCAGACTGGTGACACTGAAGGAGGTCGTGAGACTGTAGTGGTATCAGCAGTCTGACTGGGTAGCCAGAACAGGTAATGGACACATCAGATGCCCTCATGTGCTACTGAAGTCCCATGCCTTTCCTGGGTTCATTAGTGAAGTGGCGGTCCTTACCCTGCTTTTTCTCTTTACATGTGACCTTTCTGTAGCCCTTTGTCAGTACCCATTCAGCATTATGTTGGCTCCACCAAGAATGTGTATGTTTACAGTGATATGTGTTTACTACTAATCTGATAGAGTGTGTGAGCTGCTGGTTTTCAAGTTGTTACATATGTACCTCTGCATCATCTTTGCAAATAATGAACCAAAAGAACAATGTCTATGTTGATAGCAGTGAAGATTCCAACAGGCAAACAAGGTAATGAACATTATATACATATACATGTTATAGTAGTGTAATAAATCCCTCAAAAATCATCAGTAACTGACTTGCGTTTCTTCCCTGTGCAGGTACTTCTACCTCGTGACAGTGACATGGCTTGAGGAGCAGGGGAGCGACAAGTGAGATAATGGATGTGTAGCCATTCCTATGTTCACTGGGCTGCCAGACATGCCTCCAGAAATAATGAATACCACAACTTGAGCTTCCCCACATCTAGCATGAAGGTACACTGGATTGCCAAAAGAGGAGTGCATTGGGGTGGACTCCTGCGGTTGTTGGAAGAGAAGTGTTCCATCTACCCTGGGTCTGACATTCTTGCCTTGTACATTGGAGGGACTGATGTCATCACTCATCCACTTGGACAGCTGAGGTTTCAAATCAAGGAGATTTTTGAACACATGCAGTTGTGGTAGCCACATTTTCATTTTGTGTGGTCTGACATAATTCCCCACCAGAACTGGAGACATGAAAACAACCAATGGGCAGTGCTCAAGGCCAGACAGTTGCAGAATGGGTTTGTGCATGGACTGATACTCAGGGATCAACAATCAGCCATAACAGCATCACTGCAGAAGATGATAATCTTTTCAGAAATGATGGCATTCACCTAAATGAAGATGCCATTGAATGGTTCTTGAGTAATCTGCACAATGGCATGATGGCAGCAATACATGACATACTGGCAACATGCACCTAGTGACAAAAGATGGAAAACAGCCATGACTAAGTAAAAGCAGTATGGAAAGTGAAAGTCTATTACATTTCATGAAAAACCTTTTCACTGCATAGAACACAGCAAAATAATTGTAATTGTACCTCAGCTAGAGAACATGTCAACATGCTACATATTACGTAATTTGAAGACAGTGTTAGCCCTCACAATGTGGTAAAATAACTGTGCTCATGGGCTGTATACATTTACAGATATCACAGGTTGTGTCAGACTTAGGTTATGAGAGTTATGGCATTTTTTCATATTTTGGTAAATAACATTGCTAGGGAAGTTGTCAACATGCTTAGTAATATCTCATTTTAAAGACAGTTCCAGTACGTACAACATGGTCAATGAACTGTGTCTGTATGCTGTACACATGTACAGACATCACAGTTTGTTTGGGACTTAGGTTATGGAAAATATTATTTTTTTTCATATTTTGGTAAATAAACTTGCTAGGGAGCAAATAATTGTGCTAGGTAATACCTCACCTTGAAGACAGTGTTAGTCCTCACAATATGGTCAAAGAACTCTGCCAATAGGCTGTATACATGTACATATATCACAGTTTGTTTAGGACTTAGGCTATGAAAGTTATTACATTTTTTCATATTTTTGGCAAATAACTTTGCTAGGGAAATTCTCAATGTGTTAAGTAGTACCTCATTTGGAACACAGTATCAGTACGTACAATATGGTAACAGAACTGTTTCTGCATGCTGTACACATGTACAGATATCACAGTTTTTTAAGACTAAGGTTATGAAAAGATATTTTGTTCATATTTTAGTGAATGACTTAGCTAGGGAGTAATTGTGCTAAGTAATATTTCATTCTGAAGACAGTGTTATTCCTTACAACACGGTAAAAGAACTGCACCCATGGGCTGTGCACTTCTACAGATATCACAGTTTGTTTAAGACTTAGGTTATGATAGTTATTTTTTTTTTATAATTTGGCAAATAACTTTCCTAGGGAAGTTGTCAACATGCTAAGTAATACCTCATTTTGAAGAGAATATCAGTGCATACGACATGGTAAAAGAACTTTGTCTGCATGTGCATACAACATGGTAAAAGAACTGTGTTTGCATGCTGTATACATGTACAGATATCACAGTTTTTTTAGGACTAAGGTTATGAAAATTACAATTTTTTTCATATTTTAGTGAATGACTTAGCTAGGGAGTAATTGTGCTAAGTAATGTTTCATTCTGAAGACAGTGTTATTCCTTACAACACAATAAAAGAACTGCACCCATGGGCTGTGCACATCTACAGATATCACAGTTTGTTTAAGACTTAGGTTATGATAGTCATTTTTTTTTTATAATTTGGCAAATAACTTTCCTAGGAAAGTTGTCAACATGCTAAGTAATACCTCATTTTGAAGAGAATATCAGTGCATACGACATGGTAAAGGAACTGTGTCTGCATGTGCATACGACATGGTAAAAGAACTGTGTTTGCATGCTGTATACATGTACAGATATCACAGTTTTTTTAGGACTAAGGTTATGAAAATTACAATTTTTTTCATATTTTAGTGAATGACTCAGCTAGCGAGTAAGTAATTGTGTTAAGTAATGCCTCATTTTGAAGACAGTGTTATTCCTTGCGACATGGTAAAAGAACTGTGCCTGTGGGCTTTACACATGTACAGATATCACAGTTTGTTTAGGACTTAGGTTATGAAAGTTATGTTTTTTATATTTTGGCAAATAACTTTGGTAGGGAAATTGTCAATGTGCTAAGTAATACCTCATTTTGAAGACAGTATCAGTACATACAACATGGTAAAAGAACTGTGTCTGCATGCTGTACACCTGTACAGATATCACATTTTTTAGGACTAAGGTTATGAAAATTATGATTTTTTTTCATATTTTGGTAAATAACTTTGCAAAGGAGCATGGCAGTGTGCTAAGTAATACTTCATTTTGAAGACAGTATTACTAGCTACAATATGGTAAAATAACTGTGTCTATATGCTGTACACATGTACAGATATATCAAAGTTTGTTTAGGACTTAGGTTATGGAAATTATGATTTTTTTCATATTTTGGTAAATAAGTTTGCAAGGGTGCATGTCAATGTCACAAGTAATACCTTATTTTGAAGACAGTATTACTCCTTACAACATGGTAAAACAGCAGTGTCTGTATGCTGTACACATTACAGATATCACAGTTTGTTTAGTCTTGTAGGATTATAAAAATTATACATTTGCAATATTTCTCATTATTATGCCCATATCTTTGCAAGAGAGCATGGTGCCATCACAAATGATGCTGCCATTGAGGCACACAACTTGTACACTGATATGTAGTCTCTGTCTGTTACAGGTGATAAGATATTATGCTTTGTCTATTTACTACTTATGAGAAATATAATATTAATCATATTTCTGTGAATATCTCCATAAAAGAGCATCACACAGTAATGGTTAAAGTATCATTTAAAGCTGACATTCATACAGACAAATTAAATACAAATTATATGGGTCTACGTGGTACATTCACCAAGATATTGTGATTTGTTTTACCAAATAGGTAAAAATATGCACAATATCAAAATTCTGTGGCCAATATTTAATAATAACTTTGGTACACACTATAAACATTAGCACTGTTGGAAAGGTCAGTGTCTGCTGAACAACTTTCACATTTACATTTTTATCTAGCTCTTATGGTTAACAGGTTATGAACATTTGTTTTCTGTATGGTGTTACAAATGGATTATCTGAAAATGAACTCAGGCTGCACTGTTGTTCCTATGGTGGAAGTAAGCAGGCAGCATTTTCTGAGCTGCTCCAGAGTGAATTAGTTATCTCACTTTATTAAAGACTTTAGCTACACTACATGCTATCATCCTTGCTTTTTTATAATTAACATTTCTTTTACCACTCCTCCTTTTATAGCATAGATCTCTTCTCCTATTACCTTATCAAATACGTTTTCTATCTTGTTTGTAGCATTTTCATAAATATTATATACTTAGTATTCCCTAAATGTATAGGCTCCATTTTTGTATTTTCTTTCACCCTTTAAATATTATCAGTCCACCATATATGTTCTCTTTCATTCAAGCTTCCTCTATACAATAATTTAATATTTTTTTTTGTAAAAAAAGCTTCTGTCATTCATCTTTATTTATTTTCTTATAGTTCTCATAGCTTATATAATACAGTCCTAGTGCTGACTCATTCTTGTCTTCTTTTATCATGTTTCCTCTTTCTTCTGTTGTTATATCATTTAAAAAATGCTTCCTTTTTCAGATATTTTTCACTTTCCCTTCTTCGAACCCATCCAGTTCTACTTTTTTAAGTATTTTCCCTGCACAATTCTCTACTACCACTATAATATATTTTTGATTGTATTTTATGCCTTCTTCGCCATCTAAGAGCAACCATCCTTCATTCTCCCATTTTTGCTTATTTTTAAATATGGGAAAAACATCTCTTGCTTTATTTTCAGAAAAAATATTTGATTATATAACAACATTTTACTTTTCTCAAGACTTCATATATCTGTCTTTCTATTTCCTTAGTTTGCTTCTTCCTTGTTCTATCACTTTCTCATCATTCTGTAGGAATGTATGTATAGATCAACTTATTATTTTTATTCTTCTTTCCACTCCTAGATATACTTTATACCCTGCTTATACATTATCAACCACTGTGACCAATACTTATAAAAATTGTCTCTTTGTCATATGATTTTTCCATAATATTTCTTTCCATTTTATCATTTCATTATCAATCTCTTTAATCCTTTTCCCTTGTTTATTATTTTTCGGTCTTCCCTTGTCTACCCTGTATTGCTGTATGATCTGATATCTGCCATATCTACTACCATATCATTTTTTCATGTCTTTAGAATAAACCATATAATCAATTTCAGTCTTAAATATACCCTATTATGTGCAAATTTTCAGTTATTTCATTCTTTTAAATCTGTACATTTTATTATTTCCTGTAGCATCTTATTATCCTGTATTACTTTTAACTTTCTTTCCTCAATTTACAGTTAAAATATCATAACATCATTATTGACATATTTACTTGCATTTTTTTTAATTTCTTCATATAACTGTCATATTTGTGTCTGCATAAATCCCTATTAATCTTGTACATTTTTTATATTACATATCATTACTCTTCCTGGTACTGCTACTATTGTTACATCTAGAATTCTTATTAATCCATTGTTATAAGAACTTTGATTTCAGTACGTCTTGTTTCCTTTTGACCAGGTACCACCCATGCAGTCTGTATTCTTTTCCTTTATTTTTTCTTCTTTGCTACATCTGGTATCTAGTAAGCAAAAACATCCATTTGTATTTTTACACCATCCTACAACTACCAAACCCTATAATTTATAATGCTATTGCTGTAACATCCATTTCCTGTGTCTTTTCCATTTTTGTAAGCATTTTATTTCCACATCTCACATTTCTTTTTCCTTCTATGTCTCCCTCATATTGATTTTTAGCTTACCCTGTTCTTGCTCTTTTTCTGTTTCTATTTGTTCCTCTTCAATTCTAAAATTTCAAACAACTTCACTTTGAATTGTTATTTTTCTCTAACTACCTGTTCATTGATTAAGCTTTATTCAGTACTTGCCTCCCCTTTACCATCTTCTCTTATATCTTATATAGTAAGAATTTCTACTGTTTTGTCTTTCTTCTGAGCTTTCCACTTCATCTGCTCTTTCCATTTTTAATACCATAGAGTCAAACTAGAAATGTAGAAATTATTTACATTTTCTACAAACAGGCTTACAGTTTTTTGTTTTATGCACCCTCTCCACACATTGACCACACCTTCATTTGTTAAAGTCATGTACTAAATGATTTTTTTACCCAAAAAAATACAATGCTTTTGGCTAGTCCCAGTACTTAACAAATCCACTCTTACTATTCACAATGATTTTATTTGAAATATTTTGAATTTTACCATGCTTGAGATCCATTGTTACCAACATTTTCGACCCCCAGTCTATACATTACATTCATCACATTTTTTTTTTACTTTTTGTACTTTACTAAATACAGAAAGGGAAGGAATTGTTTTAACTCATGCTTATCAGTATCTGAAGTCTGAAATTACACATTTATTTGGTATCAAATAGTCTTCACATCTTGTTACTCTATTGTCTTTTAATCTCATTCATAAAACTTTCCTGGAAAATTAAAGCTTTCAAATGTCAGTTCACAAAAATTTTCAGATGCCAAATTAATTAATGCTCTTATGTCTTTAATGTCAGACCATAGTAGCAAAATATTATTATCCATAATATTATACCTGTTCACACTGTCATTGTATTTACTTTTTATTTTTACCACTGGATGTATTCTGTGTCTGTTGAGTAACTACAATCCCGGGATTCATGAAGCTCGGCACAAGGCCGGTGTAAGGCCTGCGCCGGCGGTGCAGTGAATAGTCGGTGTAGCAGCGCCATATGCATAGTAATGAGTGCACGCCGCAACCACAGACACGTGCGTAGGGCACGTGAGCGAGCCCAAGTAGGATGCGTCCGGAGGCGTGGCTAATCCGGCAGGCGATGAGCAACCTAAAGTGCTGATTTCCACAGGCCGCCCATAGTAGTAACCGCACCAGCCAGGGCCCGTGGAGAATGAAACGCACGCAGAGTATGCAACATAGTACCCGTCCCAACAAAATGGAGAAGCAAACACAACCCACGAAGCCCTAAGTGTACCCGTCCAAGGAACAAAGGATACGCGTAATACCGTGTCCATCCCGCAATGCACTGTCAGTGGGCATACCCAGAGAAGGTGTACCGCAGCATGTCAGCGCGCCGCACCGACATAGAAGTAGCGACATGGGCATGGTCACCAGGGTTACCAACTGTCCCACTTTGCTAGGGACAGTCCCTCATTTGACAGTTGTGTCCCGCCAAAAAATCAAAAAATGGCAAATGTCCTGAGATTTCGGGACAAAAATATTCCCTCAATATACCTTTAATAGTAGCATAAAACAATTATTTTGTATTTGAAACACATACATGGCATAAGAAACAGAATAAGCAACCCAAATGCTATGAGAATAAGCGTTTATTTTGGCAAAAAAGTGAAGTTCTTTCATCTCTACTTGCTGTAGGTATGTGTTGTCCTGCAAAATCCGATGTTTCCACAAAAGATGTCCCACTTTGGGCATTGGAAAAGGTGGCAACCCTAATGGTCACCAGCAGTAGTGAGAGTACACAGCCGGGTAGCCGTGTCGACATAACAACAAGAAGGAAACAAGATACCCTAAACACAGGCAAACATGTACATAGCAACATGTACCACACCCAGCAATGTGCTCGTCGCATACACAGGACGGCATATGTCTAAGCGTAATATCCAGAAGCAGAACCCATGCATGGAAATGTAATACACAATAGCCCCATTATAGCATGTACCCCACACCCATGTACGACCGTGCACCCAACCCAGCTAGCAGCCTTGCGCAGCTACACACCTACACACAATGGGCATACCTGAAATGTGGTAAGAAGTATTGTCTTAGGCAGTGCCACGCGGGCAAATATGTACCCCACATGTTAACAACCCACCTCAGGTACAGATATGCAAATGGCTGCATGTGAATGTGTCGGCAGAATGTGTACATCCCGCATGTGGTATGGACCCGTCCAAACCCCATAGGCTTGCACACGCCACGGTGCACATAACTGTACACATGTGGACAAGGCGGGATGTTCAACCACCGTACCGATGATTAGCTATGCAGACATGTCAAACACATATAGCGGAACATCTGCCTACCAAACAGGATGCCCTAACAGGGTGCCACAGGCACAGAAGGGGAAGGTGGGACATCACATGTTGAGAGTAGCATTGCCGGACGGCCAAACACCCACGGCCAATGCAAAGGATGGAATAACATGCATATGGCCGGATGGATGTTAGAAAAATATATATATAAACACATATAAAGTGCCAGTTTAGAAGCAAATAGTATATAATGCATTTTATTCTACTTTACAATATGGCAGTAGAAATGATCTTGCATGTAATTGGCTGAAGCTTAGCTGCAGTGTGATTGAACTCTGACCCTGGCAGTAACCAGTTAAGCAGGCTTATGTCTTTCAGCATTAATTATCTGCTGGGTTAGAGAAAAATAAATGTATGTACATGTATATCTTCCTCCCTTCCACTGAGGAGGATGGCCTTGTGAGCTATATCGAAGATAGAGTACAACTCCTTACCAGAGAGACAAAGGAATGTATTAAGAAATGAACTGACTATTGTATCCGAACAGTCCAGGGTCCTTGAAAAAGCAACAATTACAGAAGGACACTGTAATTGACCAGGTGCCTTGCAAGGCTGTGTTATTCTCATGGGAAAAGAGTTTTAAAAGCATTACCTCAGCACCTTCGTATGAATAGAATATTGTGGACTATAGTGATGGAAATGCCCTGTGACTGACCACGTCAGTAAGGTGGGCAAAAGATGATTGTAAACACTATATAAACAAATTGCTTCCTGTATAGAGTCAGACAAAACTCTTATTCTTGTACTGTATAGTTTTTTGCCTCCCGGTGTACACTACTAAAACGTTGTGAACCTGAGCTTCCTGTGTTATTGACTGTCATTTAGAAAAGCCTACTGATTTCTACAGTCTGATTTTAACAACTTATTTGACATTGTGGTCCTTCTTAGCCGGAATTCCCTTGGTAAGCTACAGGTCAGAGTGCATGGGTGATAAGAAATCTGCGCAGGAGAAGTTGCCTAAATGGTTCTTCTTGAGTGAAAAGACCTCCGACTGAATTGTTGTGTGTAAAGAGGCTGTCCACTTTCTGATCTGTGGCTGAAAAGTGGAAAACTGGATCCCAAGAAGAAAACGTGCAGTCATAAACGGGAGGCTCAGGTAAGGAGAGTTTCCCTCTTTGTCTCTGTTGTAGATCAGGGACCAGGTTACATTGTGTTTTTGTTAACATTTGTGATAGCAGGTCGAGGACGAATTGAAGTAGTTTTACATTTGGTCATAGATCAGGGGAACACAGAGCAGAGTAAACAGTCATTCTAGACACTACAGTGGATACAGGGAAGGAGATACCACGTGGTACGAGAGAAGGGTTATGTAACAGTCGTTTTGAAGACATGGGAAATCAGTGCACTAAGAGATCGCGAGATCCGCCCTTGACGGATGATGCGAAGTATATGCAATTGCAGAGAGCAGATAATGTGAGATATTTTGCAAAATGGGTTAATAAATATGACTTTGCTGGTATATTAGACAAAATATCGTTAGTGAAACTTTTGAAACACTTAAAATGTGACGCAGATGGTCAGGCGAAAAACAGCGACATTTGGGTATCCCTCAAGCACATAGGTGGATTGAGCAAGTGAACGCAAGGGAACAGAAGACTAAAAATGCGAAAGCATCATACTTAGACAAAGAAGATAATAATACAGTAGTAGGGACGCCCTCCCTCCACCCTCCGATACCACATCCAGGATATGAAGCGGAGGGCAGGCTAGTCCCCCACGTTATCCTGTGGCAACAGAGGTATTACAACAACCATTTGTAAGAGAAGCTATTGAAACTAGATCCCGAACACGTAAAACACCTAGGGACACTCAACTAAGAAGAGAGTCACTAGAACAGAGTGAGGAAATCTGTCAA
The DNA here is from genome assembly GCF_019279795.1 of Protopterus annectens. Taxonomy (NCBI): domain Eukaryota; kingdom Metazoa; phylum Chordata; order Ceratodontiformes; family Protopteridae; genus Protopterus; species Protopterus annectens. Next base: position 1,279,330,230 of record NC_056729.1, read on the forward strand.
TTAAATGAAGTACCAAACCCTCAGGCAGGACAGGAAGGCCAGGACCCAACTCCCCTAGTGTATAGACCGTGGACACTGGAAGATATCCGGAAAGTTACAGAGGGAATTCCCCATCCACAAAGTAATTATGAAAAGTTTATACAACATTTACAAGGTATGCGAATGAGTTACCACTTAAATGGGGAAGAAGTAGAGAAGGTGATTAGACAAATAATAGGTCCAGACTGGCACATGGTTTGTGGCGTCTGGAATGCTCGTGACGCGCAACTTAAACCACTCCCACATAGTGACGCAGAAGTAGACACCACGTTGAAGGGTCTTACGGACCGAATTACTGAAAAATGGAAACCTAGAGCAGATTGGACCTGTATTAATCAGTGCATACAACAAGATAATGAAACTGTAGATGGATACTATGGTAGATTATTGGAATGTTGCAATAACCATAGTGGTATGCCTATTCCTGCAAATCAGAAAAATGATAGTGCATATGAACAACAGTTGAAAAATGCATTTTTGAAAGGTTGCATTGCCCCTATCGATAGCTATATTACAAAGCATATGATAGATCACCGAATGAGTAGGCTACAAGCCTTACTGGAGTATGCTAGGCATGCTGAAAGACATCTTAACAGTAAGAAGAAAAGGAAGACGCAGGTCTTCACAGCCGAAGACGGAGCAGAAGTCTTTGTAGTACAGTCAGGTAAAAAGGGTAAGAGAAAAACTCAGGGCAATAAACGCTCTGACAGAGACTCAGAGGTGTTTGAGGAAAGAAAGAGAAAAGGTGAGTGCTTTAACTGCGGGAAGAGGGGACATTTAGCAAGGGATTGCAGGTTGAATAAAACACCGTCTGCGGAAGGGAAGGATAGGAGTGATGAGGATTGACTATATGACAGTCATAACGTTCAACAGTTAGTAGAGATTAATGGGCAGGGAGAAAATGTAAACACAGTAGAAGGAATAAAGGAAGTGCAAACAGATGTAGAAAATGAGGAAAATAAAGGTCTAGAATTAGCCTTGTTGAGCTTGGAGCTCTATTTGGCGGACACAAAACCGGAAGTTACACGTCTGGTGGAGGGGAAGGATGTGAGATTCCTGTGTGATTCAGGAGCATCACAAACTTTGATACACCCTTCAAAGTTACCGGAACACTCAGAATCACCTGACTACATATTAGTGAAAGCAGCAAACGGGCAGCGATACAGGGAACCACTTTCCCATGATATAGCAATAACTGACCCTGTTTCAGGTATGACCCAGAGAAGTAAAATAGTACTTTCTGCAAATTGTCCAGTAAATATACTGGGGAGAGACATTATGCAGCTCTTTGGCATAGCAGTAGTCCCTACCAAGAAGGGTATGGAGGCACAAAGGCAAATGGATACTTTTGTGGTGCGATCGGAGGGTGAATCCCATTATTGGTACAGCCAGGACCTCGTCACGACTGGTCCAGGGGCAGTAACCGAGGAACTGATGAACGTAGCCATCAGTAAGGTACGCTCCCTTCACATTGATCAGCAGCATTTGTTACATTGTACTCTGTACTATTGTAGCACACCAGGGCCTGATAAGGAATATGAGCAAATATTGTGCAGACATCCTGCCAATAGACTAGTGTTACGAACCTTGTACTGGGATACTGAGGGTAATAATGTGCTGAGTTGTTCATTACCTCAGGAATTCATGGGACTATATAAGTCCAACAGGCCACCACATGTCAGTGTAACCAAACATAGAAATGTCAGATGGGTGGACCTGGGTGAAAAAGTGACAAGATGGGAAAGGCAAATCGACATAGAATTGTCACAACAGGGAATACAGAAGCAAAACTTAAATTGGCTAACACAAGCACGTCCAGCTGTACACTTACAGCAGAGTGAGGACAGCTGATTGGTGTTCCTGTTAAAAGAAGAAGAGAGAGCCTTGTGTGACATACCAAGCACTCTTTGGTCAACAGGGAAACCAGATGTAGGGCTTATTCGGACAGCACGTCCAGTAACCATTACAATCAAGTCAGCATTTAGACCGCAAAGAAATAATACCCTTTGAGGAAGGATGCAGAGCAGGAATCAAGCCTATCATAGCGGCACAACTCAAGAAAGGGATACTGGTAGAATCTTTAGATTCACCATGCAATACCCCTCTATCTCCCGTTAGAAAAGCAAATGGGGAATGGCGGATGGTACAGGATTTATAAGCTGTAAATCATGCAATAATACCTAGGGCACCGATGGTGCCAGACCCACACACTATATTGAATGATATGAAGCCGCAACAGAAGTATTTTACCGTGGTAGATATAAGCTATGCTTCCTTTTCAATACCTATACATCCAGATAGTCAGTATTGGTTTGCTTTTACATTCAGGGTAACAGATACACCTATACTCGGCTACCACAGGGATACTGTGAAAGTCCAACAATATTTGCACAGGAGATGGCTAGCAACCTGGCGGGGTTTACTCCACCCGGGGGCAGTCAAGTTCTACTTTATGTGGGTGACATCCTGCTTGCGGCCCCTACCCAGCAGCAATGTAGGGAAGCTACAATAGCATTATCAAAATATATAGCATAACAGGGACATAAAGTAAACAAGCATAAATTGCAACTTTGGAGAATACAGGTCAAGTACCTGGGATATGTGGTATCCAAGGAGGGTAGAACATTAGATGAAGATAGGAAGGCAGCAATTTTACAAGCACCCAAGCCAACTACCAAGAAGGAAATGATGTCCTTCCTGGGGGCGACTAACATTTGTCGAAGCTGGATACCAAACTATGCTTTGGAATCGGCTGTATTGGCTGCTTTAATCTTTAATACACCTATGGCAGCACATGATATACTACATTGGACTCCAGTAGCAGAAACAGCTTTCTGCAGAGTAAAATGATTGATAGCTTCATCATCAGATGTAGGGCTCCCGAATAATCATAAGAGATGTCTTCAGACTGTAGATTGTAAGCAGGGATATATGACGTCAGTCTTGACGCAACAGCATGGAAGTAAGACACGCCCATAGCTTACTACTCATCGCAGTTGGACCCAGTGGCACGGTCATTGCCACAGTGTGTACAGGCAGTTGTTGCAGCTGCTATGGCAGTACAGGCTTCGGCATCAATGGTATTATTCCACACTCTCACTTTGAGAGTGCCTCATGCAGTTGCGATAATTTAGCTGCAAGAGGAAATAGCATTCCTGTCCCGTGCTAGACATCTGTCTTGTATGACCATACTCCTGAGTCAACCTCATATGGTGATTGAACGTTGTACAACATTAAATCCATCAATGTTACTTCCGACTCCTGTGGATGGCACACCACACAGTTGCCTACAGGACATGGAGCAAATAATTTTACCCAGACAGGATCTTACTGATATACCCTTAGATGATGCAGAGGTGACATTTTATGTGGACGGATCATGTAGAAAGGGTCCTACAGGAAAGAATCTAGTAGGTTATGCAGTAGTTACTGATATTGAGATTGTAGAAGCCCAACCCCTGCAGCATAACTTGCCTGCTCAAGCAGCAGAATTGATAGCTTTAACACGTGCTTGCACTCTAGTGGAAAACAGATGTGTGGACATATATACTGATAGTCAGTATGCTTTCTCTACAGTGCATGTTTTTGCACAGCAGTGGAAGAATAGGGGAATGATAACATCCACTGGTAAACCGATTAATCATGCAATTCATCTTGAATTTATTAGATTCCATTCAGTTACCTACTAAAGTAGCTATTTGTAAATGTGCAGCTCATACAAAGCAACGGGATAAGATTCCGAAAGGTAATGCACGAGCTGATGCAGCTGCAAAACAAGCAGCCTCACACTCAGAAACTGTCTGAATGAGGAATTACAACCCTCAGAGATGTTAGATTTAGAAATGTTTACAACAATGCAAACATTAACTACGAAAGCAGAAAAACAGAAGTGGGTAAGACGAGGAGCAATCCTTGAAGACGGACTGTACATCTCCAAAGAGAAAAAGCCAATATTACCGTCTAATTCAATTAGATATGCGGCTGTGTTGAGCCATGGGCAGAGCCATGTCTCAACAGGGGGGATGGTACAGTAAGTTAACAGAATATTCCCACCATACGGAATTACGAACTACACACAAACAGTTTGTGCAGCGTGTCATATTTGCAGTAAACATCATGCACAGGGAGCATTCTAACCGAAGCCAGGGGGTTTCCCTACACCACCATAGCCATTCCATACTATTTGTCTGGATTTTATAGAGCTGAATAAATGTGAAGGGAAGAAATACTGTTTAGTGATTATAGATATGTTTCAAAATGGGTAGAAGCTTCCCCAACCAGGAATCCGGATGCAGCAACAGCGGCAAAGGCCCTAGTAAAAGAAATAATCCCTAGATCTGGCATACTGGAAAGAATCTATAGTGGTAATGGAACGCAGTTTGTGAACCAGACAATCCAGCAATCTGGGAGATTCTTTGGGATTTCCATGAATAATCAATGCGCATACCACCCACAGTCAGCAGGACTGGTGGAGAGGTACAATGGGATTTAGAAAATAAGTTGAGGAAGTTGATGAGTGAGGCTCAGAAGAATTGGATTTGCTGTCTACCTCTAGCATTGCTGAGCATGAGAACAGTTCTAAATGTAAACGGTTTGACCCCCTTTGAAGTAGTATTTGGAAGGGCATATTATGTGCCACGGTGGAAAGCTCTCATGCCTGCAGAGCTGGAGGTCGATGGCTCATTAGCCAGTTATATGAAAGGATTGTTAACCAATAATATTTGTTTTCAGTTAAACTCTTTTTCAGATAAAGAACAAACGAAGCTGGACGCAGTGCTGACTCCAGGATCCTGGGTGTGGTTGAAAGTTATCCAAAGAAACAACTGGACGAGTCCAACGTAGGAAGGTCCGTACCAGGTACTGTTGGCAACGCCCACTGCAGTAAAGGTTGCGGAGAGGTCGTCCTGGGTTCACCTGACCCATTTCAAACCGGTGAAGAATATTCAGTTTAAGAAACATTTCATAGCCGATATACCACAGAGACAGAATGACCAGGGCCAGAGTGTATGAAAATACAAAGCAACCCCAAAGACATTGGTTTACTGTCCTACTGATCATACACCTATCAACCATGTTTGTGGTGACTTTTCTTTTGCTGGGATCTTTCCTGCATATAACTACACAGATATAAATGATGAAACGTGATGAACTGGCCACAGATTGGCATCCCAACTTTAACACATACCTAGCCATGAAGTGTGTGTATGTAGAGACTATGAACATTTCAAATTTCTGGGTTTGTACTGCCATACCTACAGCATATGGAGGACATTTGATGTCTGCTGTCCCCTTGGGGATAAATGAGACCTGTGAAAATCTACTTTGTGATACAGGTTCTGTGAGATCACAGGACAAAGTGGCACTGTACTTACCTGTTACACAAAAAGGAATTGTTTGTCTCTATAAAAATGATAAACTCCAAGTTGGTTGGAGTGATTGTAACATAACTGTGTCTTACAAATGTTATCTAAAAGCCAAAGATGAGAGTACTAGTTGTAGCACGATATAGGAGTCGTATGTAAGCTTAATGAGAACAACGTTGAAAGATGTGCAGACAAATCCTGCATTGTATAAACAGTTGTCTGTTATAGACAGGAAAATGTTTCATTCAGAGTTAACCCGCATCAGTACTAAAGTAGAATATTGTTATTTTGTTTGTGGGAAAAAAGCATATCAATGGTTACCTGAGAATTGGTCCGCAGTTGTTTTTGGGTTATCTGGCTCCAGCCATAAGACATACTGCAGAATTGCCTCTGGGTAAGATACGACATGTAAGAGATATAGCTCGAAGAACTGGGAACTCAGTCGAGAAACCTACTAATCCAGTGGGTAAAATCGAAGCTGGTTGGAAAGATCATTCATCCGTAAGAGATAAAGGAAAATTGACTCATATGGACTTGAGTGACAGTGTCATATCCTGGGCTGGAATAATCACAGCCTATGGAGCAGTCAAATCAATCTGGGAACTGAGGAAGTTGTCAAAACCTCCCGAAGTAATGAGCAATGCGACCTTTCCGCCCTCGAACTTGTGACTGATGAACTGAATGCAATGAGAACTGTTGTGCTGCAAACTCGAATGGCTCTTGACTGCACCCTGGCGGCGAGAGGTGGCACGCGCGTGCTTATCAAAGAAGAATGCTGTGCGTAAATACCAGATAAGAAGCACGACATCAACGACCACCTAGAGGTAATACAGCAGGTATCAGCCATGGTGGAACCAGGCCCAAACCCACTGACGAATTTTTTCCAGAATCCATTTTGTGGATGGGGTTCAATCCTAATGAATATCTTGATTGCCATTTGTGTTGTTTTGCTCATATTGGGAGCATGTGTCTGTTGGATACCCTGTATGAAAGGATTAGTTAGGGACTTTGTTGACGTATCTGTAACCGAGTCTAGGTATCATGACCTGGATTTGAATCTGTCAATACCAAATGAAATTCTTTCTGAAATGTAAAACAAATGACTTGCCTAGTTAAAAGTTCCAGAAAGGAAGAGGCTAGGGAATGAAATAATGTTGTTTATGTTTCTGGATAGAATAAAAAGCATTAAAAGGAGGGAGAATGTTAGAAAAATATATATATCTAAACATATATGAAGTGCTAGTTTAGAAGCAAATAGTATATAATGCATGTTATTCTATTTTACAATATGGCAGTAGAAATGATCTTGCATGTAATTGCCTGAAGCATAGCTGCAGTGTGATTGAACTCTGACCCTGGCAGTAACCAGTTCAGCAGGCGTATGTCATACAACATTAATTATCCGCTGGGTTAGAGAATAATAAATGTATGTACATGTATATCTTTCTTCCTTCCACTGAGGAGGATGGCCTTGTGAGCTCTATCGAAGATAGAGTACAGCTGCTCACCAGAGAGACAAAGGAACATATTAGGAAATGAACTGACTATTGTATCCGAACAGGCTTGGAACCTTGAAAGAGCAACATTTACAGAAGGACATTGTAATTGACCAGGTGCCTTGCAAGGCTGTGCTATTCTCATGGGAAAACATTTAATAAGCATTACCTTAGCACCGTCGTATGAATAGAATATTGTGGACTATAGTGATGTAAATGCCCTGTGACTGACCACGTCATTAAGGTGGGCAAAAGCTGATTGTAAACACAATATAAATCAAGCTACTTCCTGTATAGAGTCAGACAAAACTCTATACTTGTACTGCATAGTTATTTGCCTCCTGGTGTACACTATTAAAACATTGTGAAACTGAGCTTCCTGTGTTATTGACTGTCATTTTGAAAAGCCTAATGAGTGTTACAGTCTGATTTTAACAACTTAATTGACAGATGTGTATGTCATAGCATGGGAATAGGCCAAGCCAACCACCACAATCACCATGTGTACCACATACAAACAGCCAGTAACACGCAGTAGTAATGCATGAAGGCATACACGACTGTTGGAATAGCACAGGACTTATAGCACGTGCCAAGTGTAGATGCATGACACAAAACTCCAGGATGGGGCTCCCTGCAAAGAGGAACATGTGCCAACCACACCTCCCACAGATGTACCGGCAGTGAAAACACATGCCAAACACACACCAACACTACTGTCCATCCCACGACCTCAACGGAGGCTGGTCAAAGACCACCATGATGCGCGCACAAACAGGGACTTGTGTAACCATTGCCTTAACACCCCCCCATAGGCCAAAGAATAATAGAATGGACATATGCATGTAATGCTGTGAAGGATGTGTGGTAGTCCTCAGTATCACAGTGGTAGGGACACAGATACACTGTAATCAACCGTGACGTATGTGCACTGTAGACAGCATACCTGCAGGTAATACAGAGGTCAATCACGTGCCACAGAAATATACACATGAGAAAGAGGATAGGGGATAGACAAGTGTAAATGGGACAAACTATGAACATAGGTTCATAGGTCCATAGGTACAGGGTAGGCTATCTAACCAAGGTCAGCCATAACCCTAGGCCATAGTTAGGATTCCTTTGCCAACCTTCCGGTCCGGAGATAAAATGCCTATGATATTGCTGTACCTCTGTCAAGCAGTGACAATGATGTAATCCCTGGTGTATATCTGCAATCTCCCATCCAACGGACAAGATCCCCCTCGAACAAGGCTAGCAAGGATCTCTGCCTCACAAGTACTGTGATGTAGATTCACAGCATAGTGAGTGTCTGGGTGACGTATGTGTCACTCCAACACATCCTATTAATGACCGCATCAAGGTTCACGTCACCTGCCCTTGTGGTTCCGAGGGATGTAGATACAGTAGGTGAAGCATAGTCATCAAATATGGGTCGACATGGCCTCGTATGTCAGGCACAGGTCAACACCGAACAAGAGGTATGTGACTGAATGGAGCAGGAGTCCTAACAGTGGGGCAGCATTACACAAATCCCTGACACCCTGCATCTGTATGACAATTAACCTATGGGGCCTTCCCAGCTGCTGTAGGTGTCGGGTCAGATACCCTCCGAATGGGGCAATGTACTCAATCATAGGTGTAACACGTAATGAGTACAAGGAGACAATGACCTACCCTGATCTAGATGTGAATCCCTGCACGAACAGGTGGGCAATGTAGAAGTCCTACCGAACCACGATAGCAACGTGTGTGTTGAACGAATGTTGACTGACAACCTGTGTCCCCAGATCCCTGGTAATTACCCTCATGCTCAATGGACTGCCACCCATATGCCGGACAGGGGTGACCTCATTCTCCTCGACGGGTATGACTTTGCATTACCTGGCATCTAGCTGTAGGCCATGTCCCTGACAGCAGATATGCATATCTGGGAGGCCCCTTTGAAGGATATCTGTGTCAGATGTCCGTCCCACTATGGCACCCAGTTCACAGTCATCTACAAACAATGTCGCCCATAACACCCCTGTGTGTGCCTGTACTGTGGAAATGTAGATGTAGAAAAAGAGTGGACCCAGGGCAGAGCCCCGTGGGACACCGCCTGCGACAGGCAGTAGGTCCGACATGCTGCCAGCAACTATGACCGCGTGGGTCGTGTCACATAGCCAGTTTGCAACCCATCCTGCGATGTACGTGTTCACATCCAAGCCGATGGGTTTATCAATGATACCCGAGGGGGGTATTGTGTTGAAGGCCTTTGCCAGGTCGAGGTAGGCTGTATGGACTGCAAGACCCCCATCAATGGCCTCGGTGACTGTCCCTAAAACGTCAACCATGATTTAAATGCATGAACCGCCCCTGACCAAGCCAAACCGGGTTGGATGCAAAGTATGCAGGTCCCCTATGTCGTCATCTACGAGCCGTAGTATGATCCCTTCCCATGTCTTTGCAGATAGGTCTCCTCATGGTAATGGGACAGTAATAACCAGGGTCAGTGGAGGCATTGGCCCTGTGAAGTGGGACTACAGTCGTCGTGCGACACAACCTGGGTACGTTACCCGAGGTGAGGCTAAGAATAAACAGCTGTCCTAACTGTGGGTCTAATTCCTCAATGAGATCACGGAGTACACAGTCGGGACACCAGCTGGTCCCATGGATGCTATGTTCACTACCCTGGAGAGAGCATGTCCCACCCGCAAGGCCACAGAACATTCGGGGACCACAAACAGCTGGTACAGACATCTCTCCATGTGGGGAGGGTGTGGAGATGTCTTCACCGAACCAGTCAGCCCGTGATGTTGGCAATGTGTGTATGTTGAGTAAACTCCACATCATCGTGAACCCAGTCAGAGCATATGTGGGAGTTACCTCCCAGGTGTCCAGCATAGCAAATGAAGGCTGTATGATTGTCAGCCAGGTCCATGGAGATATATCTGTGGAACCTGCCCCGGACCATGTCATGACAGCCTGTAGCTCTACACATATAATGAGCAAGGGTGTCATACCTCACAAGGTGTCTGCTCTGCCTTGTAGTAGCCACCTCCTCTCGTTGTACAGCTTGTGTATGGCTGGGGTACACCACACTGGATGCTTGGCATTGGTACAATGAACCACAGTTGGATAAGCGAATGCCTGATCCATGCAGTCCTGTAGGTACCGGTAGACAGCATATGTAAGTGATGCAGTGGCTGCAGTACTGTTGACCACTGGCTCAGGGTCCTTAAAGGAGACCACAGTAGTGTTCAGAATTGTGAATTCGGCCTTTGAGAAAGCCATGTGTATGGTAACCGGCAACACCCACAGCAACGGATGTCAATAGCAGAAGCCATTGTCTAAATAACATAGATTAACTTCGGCATGACAATATGTATTATTATACATGTATTGACACATGTCTGCTAATTACATTTGCAAATGGCCGGTAAGACCGTGCCAAAGTGCCCGTGATTTACCTAGTATGGAGGTGTCGTTCTGACAATAAAGTGGCGATACTTCCCAACCGGGACCTCTGGGGATTAATTAAAGCGGTTGTTAACCTGCAACATTGGATGTACACCATTTGGTTCCGGTTTCAGAAAACATGGTTTCCGTAGCACTACACACTATGGGTAGTCAAGCAGACATCCGCGATTGGTGAACACACAGCAGCAGTCAAACCCACTGGCCACACGGACACAGTCCGACAAGCTCTACACTTTACATATGCACATTGGTGTCCATTGTAGAACCCAAAAATTTTCCCGTACGGAATGTGTGCCAGACTTCATCGCCACTCACGTGAACCGATATCGTGACCACGGCACAGCTAGACATATGCACCGCAAGCGTGTTCAATGTTGATGATAGCTGTCCATGAAATGCAGCACATATGCACAGAAATCCCCAGAGTTCCGAGTCCATAGAAGTGCGTCTACATCCCAGTCTCGCACACATGAAGGATGTGTAATGGGTACTGTCGACTGTTGCAGCCAAGGGATCCTGGGTATGTAGAAACAGGGCTCTGTGTCGTTTGGCAGGTAATCCTTTGTCCCGCCCCGTGGGAGGGATGTGGGCGTAGCACCTGCCTTACTCCCCACTAAGAATGCAAAGCATCCACTGGAGAATGCTAAATGCAGGTGTGAAATGTGTACAGCCCTAAACCAGTGTCCAGTAGGCAATTCTCATGGATGGACAAGCGTACGACCAAGATGGCACCCATAACTGCAAACCCAGTGGAATTACACAGCCGCAGTAAGGCATAACACAGGAAATACACATAGGGACTACACTTGACATTCCCCATACAAAGTCGGACCGCCGTGCGAACACCGGCGTACACAGCACGCAATCTGCCAGCAACAAAATGGGGAGCACTCGCTACCATACTGCGTAACAGATGGGCGACCTGTGGAACACATACTAATGGCACACCAACAACGTCAACTAGGATATGTAAACTATGGCATTCCCACCTATGAAGAAAACATGCTTCAATGAATATATAGGGGATCAACATGTTCCGGTGGTGTTATGTTGAAAATACAGTGACGGATATGTCCTATTGGGACGTCTGAGGTTTATCCAAAGCAGTTGCTAACCTGCAACTTTGGATGTACACCATTTGTTCACAGTTCTAAATCACCTGGTTACGTAGCACCACGTAGAATGGGTAGTCAAACAGACATCCACGATTGGGGAACATACAGCAGCAGTCAAAACCACTGGCCAGTTGGACACAGTCCAGCAACATCTAACTTTACATATGCACATTGGTGTCCATTGAAGGACCCAAAAATACCTTCTCACAGAACTCACTCCAGCCGTTTCCGAACAACAGACGATGCTATAGCCATGACTATGGCACAGTTAGACATATGCACCACCAGCGTGTTTAAGGTTGATGACAAGTGTCCATGAAATGCAGGACATATGAACAGAAATACCCAGATCGACGTGTCCATACATAAAGGCCCACATCCCAGTCCTGCACGCATGAAGGATGTGTAATGGGTACTGTCGAGGGTTGCAGCCATGGGATCTTGGGTATGCAGAAATGGGGCTCGGTGTTGTTTGGCAGGTAATCCGTTGTCCCACCCCGTGGGAGGGATGTGGGCGTAGTACCTGCCTTACTCCCCACTAATAATGCAAAGCAACCGCCGGAGAATGCTAAATACAGGTGTGAAATGTGTACAGCCCTATACCAGTGTCCAGTAGGCAATTCACATGGATGGACAAGCGTACGACCAAGATGGCACCCATAACTGCAAACCCGGTGGAATTACACTGCCGCAGTAAGGCATTACACAGGAAATACACATGGGACTACAGTTTACATTCCCCATACAAAGTCGGACCGCCGTATGTAACACCGCGCACAGCACTCAATCTGCCAGCAACAAAAGGGGGAGCACTCGCTACCATACAGCGGAACAGATGGGCGACCTGTGGAACACATACTAATGCACACCAACAACGTCAACTAGGATATGTAAACTATGGCGTCCCCACCTATAAAGAAAACATGCTTCAATGAATACATAGGGGATCAACATGTTCCGGTGGTGTTATGTTGAAAATACAGTGATGGATATGTCCTATTGGGAAGTCTGAGGTTTATTTAAAGCAGTTGCTAACCTGCATCTTTGGATATACACCATTTATTCACAGTTCTAAAACACCCGGTTTACGTAGCACCACGTAGAATGGGAAATCAAACAGACATCCGCGATTGGGGAACATACAGCAGCTGTCAAAACCACTGGCCAGTTGGACACAGTCCAGCAACATCTAACTTTACATCTGCACAATTGTGTCCATTGTAGGACCCAAAAATACCTTCTAACAGAACTCCATCCAGCTGTTTCCGACCACCAGATGATGCAATAGCCGTGACTACGGCACAGTTAGACATATGCACCACCAGCGTGTTTAAGGTTTATGACAGGTGTCCATGAAATGCAGGACATATGAACAGAAATCCCCAGATAGCCGTGTCCATACATGTGCGTCCACATCCCAGTCCCACACGCATGAAGGATGTGTAATGGGTACTGTCGAGGGTTGCAGCCATGGGATCTTGGGTATGCAGAAATGGGGCTCAGTGTTGTTTGGCAGATAATCCATTGTCCCGCCCCGTGGGAGGGATGTGGCTGTAGCACATGACCTACTCCCCACTAATAATGCAAAGCATCCACCGGATAATGCTAAATGCAGGTGTGGAATGTGTACAGGCCATAACAGTGTCCAGTAGGCAATCCCCATGGATGGACAGGCCTACGACCAGGATGGCACCCATACCTGCAAGCCCGGTGGAATTACACAGCTGCAGTAAGGCATAACACAGGAAATGCAGATGGAAACTACAGTAGACACTCCCCATAGAAATCCAGACCGCCGGTTAATACCAGCATACACAGCACTCAATCTGCCAGCAACAACATGGGGATTACGCACATACTGGAACAAATGGGCACCAGTGGAACACATACCAATGGCACACCAACAACGCCAACTAGGAAGGTCATAGGATATGTAAACACTGGCGTTCCCGCTTATAAAGAACATCCTTCAATGAAGCAATAGGGTCTACATGTTCTGGCTGTGTTATATTGACAATACAGTGGCGTATATGTCCTACTGGACCTTCTGAGGATTACTTAAAGTAGTTGCCAACCTGCAGCAGTACATTAATACCATTTGGGTTAATCGTAGTAGAACATGGGTTTCGTAGCACAACATAATATGTGTAGTCAAACACACATCCACAATTGGGGAACATACAGCAGCGGTCACAACCACTGGCCAGATGGACACAGTCCAACATGTTCTACATTTTACATATGCACATTTGTGTCCATTGTAGGACCCAAAAATTTATCCGTACGCAATGTCAACCGGCTGCGATCAGGAGACCCAGATGAAGTGACAGCCGTGACTACAGCACAGCTACATATATGCACCACCAGCGTGTTCATGGTTGATGACAACTGTCCATGAAATGCAGGACATATGCACCGAAATCCCCAGATTGTCGAGTCCATAGATGTGCGTCCACATCCCATTCCTGCACACATGGAGGATTTGCAATGGGCACTGTCGAGGGTTGCAGCCATGGGATCGTGGGTATGCAGAAATGGGTGTCGGAGTTGATTGGCAGATGATCCTTGTCCCGCCCCGTGTGAGGGATGTGGGTATGGCATATGCGTTACTCTGCACTAATAATGCAAATCATTCACCGGAGAA
>NC_056729.1:1279344848-1279408148 GCF_019279795.1 Protopterus annectens
TCCCCCTTGGGGATACTGTAACTGCATACTGCTGTAGTGTGATTTAGAATGGTGATAGTGTTACATCTCCGTCTATGCCAGTTTCGGATGTGATGTGGGTGTCTCAGTGTATGTGTATGGAGCAATGCATTATAGGCTACTCACTTGCAGTACATTACAAATGCCCTACTTTGGTAGTCCTGCTGATGTCATTAATTATAAAATACACCTTTGAGGAAGATGAACTTCAGTAATGACTGTGGCGTGTAATATAACTGTGTAATGTAGTAAACCAGCTAGGTAGGGGTTCTATTTTATTTATTTATTTTATTTATTTTACATTTGTTTACCGGGCTAGTCTAACTGGATACATGTCCATTTTCAGTAGAGGCCCGGGGAGAAAAGCTCCTAGATACATACAGCTAATTAACTTATTTCTATCTATGAGTAACACAAATATGCAAAAGAAAAAATACAAAAAAAAAATAAGCATAAACAGCACTAAATTACAGGATTAAAATAACAATTCTAGCTAAATAATTTGTATAGGATGCAGTTAAGTAACTATAGAGCTAGTCAGGTTTGGAGCAATGACATAGCCAGTGAGATTTGAGATATACTTTCAGATTGTTTTTGAAACTGGAGAGAGAGGGAAGTGTACAAATATCATTTGGTAGAAGATTCCAGGCTTTCCCTACAGTATTAGAGAAAAGAGAGTCACTGGCCTTGTTGTTTATTTTGGTAGTATGTGCTAAGAGTTTATGTGAGGACCTTAGGGAATCTAGGTTTTTATAGGGAGTGATTAGTGTGGATAGAGCAGGTGTTTTGGATGGTGTGTAAAGGTTTTGTGAGCTATAGTTAGTTGATGAAATTTAATGAGGTTCTGTAGTTCAAGCCAGCCTAGCTGTTTTAAATTGAGGCAATGATGGGTTCTATAAAGGGTTTCCTGTGGCAAATCTGGCGATGTTATTATAGGACATTTCCAGTTTGCTGAGATTGTTTTTAGAAAGTTTAGTAAAGATGGGTGAAGCATATAGAAGAGGAGATATTAGATGTGTGTGTGCTATTGTTGTATGAGCAGAGGGTAGGAGAAAAGATTTAATCCGATACAGGAGCCTAATTTTCTATTAACAGATTTAATAGTATTGTTTATATGTATATCAAAGTTTAGTTTATTGTCGATGGTGACTCCTAGCAGTTTAGTGGTAGGTTCTGGGGATATAATAGTATTGTTGGTGGAAGTGACTGAGAAATCTAATGTGGGAATTTACTGTTGGGAGAGAAAAGAAGGAGTTTAGTCTTTTGGGGTTTAAGAGAAGGCATCTATGTGTGAACCATTTCTCAACTGTGTTGAAGACTTGTTGGGTAAGGTGTAGGAGGTCTGAAGAGGATGAGGCTGAGCATATAAGTGTGGAATAATCTGCATATTGTATACAAGAGGCTTGAGGATAGAGGTGGAGGTCATTGATGAAAATGGAAAAAAGTAGAGGTCCAAGGATGGAACCTTGGGGACACCTAGGTTGACTGGTAGGTGGGTAGAGAGACTTGTGCCATAGTACGGCCTGCTGTCTTTTGTCAAGGTAGGACTGGAACCACTTAATGGAGGATGTATCAAGTGATAGGGATTTTATTATGGTGATGAGAATTTGGTGATTCACCATATCAAAAGCTTTAGATAGGTCAATGAATAGGGCAGAAGAGAGTTTGTTTAGACTACGGTGTTTGTTGATAATATCTGTAAAGGAGAGAAGGGCAGTGGAGGTACTGTGTGAAGGTTTAAAACCATGCTGGCAGTTAGCTAGAAGATTATTTTGTGTTAAATGTTGAAGTAGTTGTTTATGGATGCATTTTTCCATAATTTTAGCTATAGGTGAGAGGAGGGCAATTGGTCGAAAGTTGGAAAGTTCAGTAGATTGGCCACCTTTGTGGAGGGGGATAATATGGGAGATTTTCCAAATGGAGGGGATATAGCTTTCAGTAATGGTTCTGTTGATTAAGATTGATATAGGGTAGGCAATGGATTTAGCGGCTAGTTGCAGAAATTCTGCAGGTAGTTGGTCTGCTGAGGGAGCATGGTTTCAATTTCTGAAGGAGGAGTAAGTACATATGATGTAGGGATGGGTTGAAGTTGGAAGGAAGGAGAAGAGTTTGTTTTATTAGTAGGTAAAGTGAAATTATCAGGTGAGAGCTGGCTAGCTAGTGTTTGTATAGTGTTAGTGAAGAATGTGTTAAATTCATTAGCTATATTTATTGAAGTTTTGTGTTCAGTATTTTGAGGGCTAGGAGTGGTAGTTTGCCCTGGGTGGAGTAGTTGGTTGATGCTGGACCAGAACCTCTGTGGTTTGGTTTGATTTGCTTGTTGGGAAAGTAGGTAGTAATTCTTTTTATCCGATATTACAGCTCTTTTAGTTTGATTTCTTAGTTGTCTGAAGGTTTGTTGGTGGATAGGACTTTGAGTCTTTTTCCAAATTCCCCAGTGTTTGTTTCTATCTTTGATTTTTTGTTTGGTTTCTTTAGATAGCCATGGCGCATGTTTGTTTTTTGTCCTAATTTGTCTGGTTGGGGCATGGCGGTCCAGGATGATAAGAAAGTTGGAGTTAAAGTAAGTAACGGCATCGTCTAAGGATAAATTAAGTAGTGGTAACCAGTTACATGCGTGTAGTTCCATCTGGAATAGTTCCGAGTTAAAGTTCTTTTTGGATCTGATGCTTATTGTGGATGTTGGAGCGGGACAGTTAGGTTTATGTTTGATGATGTAGGTAAGTGAGTGGTCACTTAAATCATCTAGGAGAGTTCCTGAGTCATAAGTATGGGGAGGACGGTTAATAAGAATCCAGTCTAATAGGCTAGATTTTTTGTTGGATCTATTTATTCTGGTAGGGGAGGTGATAGTTTGGGAATACCCATATAGGTTTATGTGGTTAGAAGGGAGGTTACAGCAGAGAGAGGTCCAGTCTATATTTGTATCACCTAGGATGATAGTTTCTTGAGGTAGGTTTTGGGATAGCCAGGAGAGAATATTTTCCATAGTTGCTGTATTGTTACCAGGGGGTATGTATAAACAGATGATATAGATAGATTTGGAGTTGTTGATAAGAAGCTTTGTGATAAGAATCTCTGCATTGGAGTCTAGAGGTGGTTTGAGGTTATGGGTGGTTAAATTTAGGCAAGGTTTATATAGGATAGCAACTCCTCCACCTTTTTTGGAGGTTCGGTCGAGTCTTAGGATATTATATCCAAGTGGGATGATCTGATTGTCCTTGGTTGTAGGTTTTAACCAAGTTTCAGTTAAGCATAGAATATCAAAGGAGTAGATTTCAGTCAGGGCTTGTAATTGTGTAACTTTATTGTTTATGCTGCGTATATTAAGATGAGCAATAGAGAGAGAGTTAGAGTTTTTAGAAAATATATGGGTAGGAAACATTTTGGAGTTGAGGGGTGAGGAAGGAGAAAGTGAAGGTCCTGGATTTGGGTGGATGTCGCCATCTATTAGAGAGAGCATTAGGTTTAGAAAGTAAAGGTTATGGATTCTACAGTAATGAAATAGACATTTTCTGGGGTTGAGGTTATTATATTTTGTGTGTTGTGTTCGATGAAATTTCGGAAATATGTATTTAGAAGAGAATATGATATTAGCATGTGTTAAATTTGGGTGTGGGTTTAGAGAGATAGTTTCTGTTTTGGGATAATTTAGTAATGGGTCAAGTGGGCTTTCAAGAAAGGTGAGTAGATGAGTGAGAATTAGGGTATGTAGGAGTGAAAGTATTAGTACGACTGAGATAAAGGGTGAGATGTTTTGATTCTTCATTGTAGGAGTATTAATTGGTACTAAGTAGCTAGAAGCTAAACTGTATTGAGAGGAGGAGGGAGAGAGGACAGTATCAATTATATTTGGGAGGGAATGTGTAGGGTGTAATTAGGGAGATAGATTGCTGAATAGTGTGAAAGGATGAAGTATAAAGAGAAGAGTGTTTATGTAGAGTAAGCTGAAGGGACACGGTAAGTAATAGGATAAAAGTGGTGGAAAGGAAATTAAGTGTTTGGACAGTGATGAGAGAGGAAGGTGTGGTGGAGGAGGTGTGGTCTAGGAAGTATAAAGGTAGGACCCTGGGGTGGGTGGGAATTGGGGGTAGGGAGGGAGGCGGAGTGAGCCACTTATCGGAGCGGTGAGAAAGCAGATTAGTGAAACTGTTTGTAAGGAAAACAATCAGAAAAGCTGTATACTAAGGTAAGTCAGCAGTATGTAAGTGCTGAGTTAAGTAAGGAGTCAGAGAATATAGTCGGTGGATGAGACCGGGGTAGGAAAAGAGTGAGGAAGTAGTAGGTTTGGTTAGGTGGTCATAAGAGTCCAAAGAAATATGAAATGAAGCAAGTGGGCAGGAGGTACCCAAGAGATTAAGCTGAGGTTTAGGGGTGAGACCTATGGCTGGGTTTGCTATTACAGGAGATAGGAGAGGGGGAATGTGAGGTTGTAAAACTAGGGAGGGGTGACTACAAGTAAAAAGGGATGTCTGTGTAGGTTAGGAGGTAAGAAGGGGCACTAATATGTTAGGAAAGGGCGGTGGAGACTGCTGTCTGTGCTGGCCTGAAGCCTGCACCTGGTTTCCTGGAGGGTTTATAACAAAGATTTACAGAAAATTATTGGCAGGATAGAGAGACCAACAACATACTTTCTTGTTAACTTGAGACGGGTTGTAGGGAGATTAGGCTTTGTGATACCACTGCAAGCATTCAGAAAGAGTTCATTCCACAAGGCAGGTATGTTTCAAGAGACTAGTGCAGGAAATTGCACAGGAGAGTATGGTGCTAGGAGGAGAGAAAAAAAAAAAAAAAACCCAGACATTGTGTATGTGAGTGTAATGTGGAGGGGTTTTGCTAATTTAATTTATGGTGGCCCTACTATATATCACAATGTCAACCATACAGGGATAACAGATGTAAATGGCTGAGAGGCTGGGGTGCAAAGCCATACCCATACATGTAACATCAAGGCCTGCCAATCACAGTTAGCAGCCCCACTGTGCCTTCACATGTGACTCACAACAGACATACCATGCCTGACAACATGGTCTGTGTGGACAGATGACACTGACATCAGGAAATGCTGTTAGCATGCTATCAATGTGGGTGCAGGGTGAATCTGCTGACCAGTACCACTCCCTGCCAGACGTAGGCAAGACTGGCACATCTGATGATAAGTTGTGTTCACAGTATGGGGCAGACACCCCAGGTACAGTTCCACATGTCACTGTACATGCATGTAGGATGCGTGCATATCCTAGACACCATCCAAGTCATGGACTAGGGAACACATACATGGCAATTGATGCACCGCATTGTCCACACACAATGGTAGCCCAGGTGCCTGGAAGACGGATGCAATACCCACCTGTACGGGCAAATGCAAAAGCTAAAGCCCTTTGCCACAATGCAGACCATTGTCATGTGGGCTGATGCCAAGGTATACCCATCTTCTACCCTTGTATAACCTGCTGGAACTGTTGGCCACCACATACTCATGCAGACATGCACTCATGCATGTCCAAACTGGACCCTGAGTGTTCATGTGTGTGTTGTATGGTGCTATGTCCACATCCACATGCACTACTTCCCCCAAGTTACAGTGAAGCATGCCGCCTTATGTCTGACTCCCCCTCATACTCACTGCCCATACAACCTCTGTATCACCTGTGTGGTGCATGTGTTCCCTGCACATTGATGTGTTGTGCAATCCCACTATTGACAGGTTGCACTCCTGGCCCTGCCAAGAGTGTTAATGTGTGTGCATCCCTGTGCGAGTGTGCCTGTGCTGACGCTGGCACCTGTTCATGCAGACAGGCACGTCTATGTCACCTATTGTATATCTACCATATCCCTGTAGCAGATGTCACTCGCTATCACATAGGTTCATAGGTTCATAGGTTGGTACTAGGCTATCAGCCCTAGGGCCTATACAAGCCTAGCCATAACAATTCCCTGGCTATTTCTTCCCACACTATTTAATTCCCTGGACCCCTGTTTAGCAGGGCGACTGACGTGATTCCCGGGGTGAATTTCCTTTCTCCCATCCAATCGTCAAGGTTCCTTTTGAAGAGGGCCAAAGAGGCATTCTGCTTGACCTGTAGGGGCAATCTATTCCAGAGTCTGGGGAGTCTCTGGGTCAGGAATCTATCCCTCCAGCATTTTTTGTTTATTGTGATGACAAGGTTTAGATCCCTGGAGCATGTGGCTCTGAGGGATTGGGATTTCTTTACGTGTAGCATGTCCAACAGCTCTGGGTTTGACATGGCCTTGTATGTTAAGCAGAGATCGCTTCTGAGTAGACGATATGTGACAGAGTATCGCTGGAGTTTTTTAAGGTGGTCAGCGTAGGGCATCTGCTTTAGGCCTGTGATTCTTTTAGTGAGGTATTTCTGCGGCCTTTCCAGTTGTTGCAGATGTCTTGAGAGCTACATACCAAACAGGGCGTTGTATTCTGTAATGGGTCTTATGAGGGATGAGAACAGTGGGACAATGACCTCCTTTTTTCTGGATGAAAAGCCCTTAGTGATGAGGTGTGCCACATAGAAGGATTTCCTGACTGTTGTGATGATGTGGTTATCGAAGGTGAGACCACTGTCCACCTGTGTCCCCAAGTCTCTTATCACACTTTCGGTGTTTAGTGTACTGCTACCTATATGGTAATTCACAGATACATATTTTTTCCCAAAGGGGATAACTATACATTTCTTGGCATTGAGCTTGAGCCCATGGCTCTGGCACCAAGCATCTGTTTCTGTAAGGCCCTTTTGTAGAGTATCCACATCATTTGGGGATTCAATAATGGCTCCCAGTTTGCAGTCATCTGCGAACTTTGTTAGCCAGAGTCCCTTAGTGTTGGCCTGTAATTCAGAGAAGTAGATGCCAAACAAGAGCGATCCCAGGACTGAAACCTGAGGTACTCCATTTGTCACTTGTCTGGAGCTGGATTTGGAGTCGGCTACTTTTACACTGTGGGTTCTATCAGTAAGCCATTTAGCAACCCATTGGGTGACATAGGGATTAATGCCCAGCTTAGTAAGTTTATCTATGATTCCAGAGTGGGGGATGGTGTCAAAGGCCTTGGCAAGGTCTAGATAGGTAGTGTGGACCACCTTAACCTTGTCCATGGCTCTGGAGACTGATTCAGGAGACAAGATCAGCCCTTCACGAACCCAAACTGGGTGGGGTCCAGTGTTTGAAGGTTGCCAATGTCTTTGTTTATAAGTTCCATGATAATACGCTCCATGGCCTTGCAGATAAGGCTTGTCAGACTGATGGGTCGGTAGTTTCCGGGATCCAAGGTGGATCCCCCTTTGTGGAGTGGGATAACTGTAGCTCTGCGCCACTCAGTGGGCACGGAACCTGAGGTGAGGCTATGATTAAACATGACACTTAGGTGAGGTGCCAGTTCATATTGTAGTTCCTGTAGTATACAGGCCGGGATGTCATCTGGTCCCATAGATGCTGTATTCTTAGCTTTGGAGAGTGCATTTTTTTACCTGTGTGGCTGTTATTACCAGAATTTGGCAATCGTCTGGTATTGAGATGGGCCATTTAGGGGGTGAGAGGCGGCTGAAGTTGGCACTGAATCAATCTGCCAGGATATTGGCAATATCCTTAGGATCAGTATATTTAATGCCATTCTGTTTTAGCTCAGAGCAGATCTGAGCATTGCCATTTAGATTCTTGACATAGTTATAGAATGCCTTGTGGTTGTCTTTGGAATCTTTGGCAATTTTATTTTTGTAACTAACTTTGGAGGATTTTATGAGGGATCTTAGTTTCTTACTGAGGCTGGTAAGGGAATTTGTTGCATCCTAGGCTTTTCTGCTTTTCTGCAACAGTTTATTCCTTTTGTTGTAAAGTTTGTTTATGGCAGGGGACCACCAGATTGGCTTCCTTTTTTTGGATGAGAGCATCTTGGTTCTATTTGGGGTGGCACGATTCATGCATGAGTGGATGTGCTAATACAGTGCCTTAGTGTAGGATTCAGCAGTTGAACTTTCAGTTCCCGTCTGCATTGGTGTCATGAAGTTTGTCACTTCTGACTTGAGTAGCATGAAGTTGGCTTTGGAGAAGTTTTTTATGGAGGTTTCCTTACTGGGGGGTGGGAGTGGGATGTGGATGTTAAGGGTGATTAGCTTATGGTCAGACCTGACTAATGAGGGGGTGACCATAGGTGTGGAGCATCGATTTCCCATGTTGGTAATGACCAAGTCTAGGATATTGGAGCCCCTGGTGGGACTATGGATTAGTTGATCCAGGTCATTGGAATTTATGAATTCCAAGAACCGTTGGGCAAAGGTGTTGGTACATGAGTAGTTTTCCCAGTTAATGGCAGGGTAGTTAAAATCACCCAGTATTAGGGTGTTTGGTTCTATCTTAATATTTTCCAGTATGTTTAAAAAGGTGTAGTGAGAATCTTGGGGTATGGTGGGGGATCTGTTTGTTTTGTTCTACTTTGGTTACTAGGGTCATACCTGCTTGGGCCACATGATCTGAGAGCTCTTCCATGTCTCTTTTCATGTAGTCCAGGGAGGTACGTCTCAAGTCATTCACTCCAACATGGACAATGACAGAGTCATATTTGTACTTGTTGTGGAGTGACTTGAGTGCATGTGTTATGTGGTGGATCCTGGTACCCGACAGGCAGCTGACTGTACTTTTCTCCTTGTTCAACCTGGTGAGAGGGACATCATTGTGCCAGACTATAGAGTCACCTATGACTAAAGTGTTAGGTACATTGTCTTGCCTTAGGGGCTGTTGCTGGGTGGCACACTGGTGTTGTGAACTATATGACACTTTAGTTGTGATTGGTGTTTGTTTGCGTTTCAGCTTCAGAGGTCCTTGTTGCTTGGGCAGGTTACAGTTAAGGGCCTCTGCATATGTGGATTTAGTGCTGCTATATGTGGGTGTTAGTGGTGTGGGTTTAGAAGGGCTATGTGTTGCCCGAGGTGTAGTGTGGATGTTAACCTTCTCCTCTTGACTGTCTAGCACAATCTTGGGTGGAGAGAGCTTTGCTTCCATTTTGGCTATGTAAGTGCATCTCTCACAGGTTGTAGTGTTGGGTGGTAGGAGGAGCGGGTTGTCTGTGTACATGAGGCAATTGCTGCATTGCCTCAGTATGCCCAGATTTACCAGGTGGACAGGAGAAATCACCGGAAGCTGACCCTTGGACATGCCTGGTTTGGTGCTTTTTTTTTTTTTTTGTAAAGAACAGGAGCTGTTTTCCCTTACCTTAGCAAGGTACATTGCAATTATAGGCTGTTTAGTGCCTACAATTAATTTCTCCTTATTAACAAGGAAAGTTGAGTGATTGTATCAGTTTAAGGCTTCCTAGTGCTTTCCAGCAGGTATTAGAGAAAGCGCTAGTCACATGGATGCTTAAAGGTAAGATGAAAAAAATGCACACTGCAGTGTGCACTAGAGAAGCTAGATGTGAAAGTAGGTAACTTAAGTTTTACCTGTTTAAAAAGTTAAGGTTTAGTGGAGAGTTACTATTTTTAAAACAGCAAGATGGATTGAAAGGGGTGGTCACTTTTGTATTCTGGCACTATGGAATGCAGTAGGATGGCCAATAAATTTAAATAGTTGAAGGGGAGGGATTTCAAAAATGATTTTGTGATTACTCACAAAAGCCAGTGAAAGTAGAGAGGAAATGAGATATATGGTCAGATTAACATAAGAGGCAGGCAAATAGAAAGACAGTGGTATTTAAATTCTGCCTGACTCAGAAGAGAAAGAGCTGTGGTCTCTTTTGAAGCGGAATGCAAGTAAAACACAAGGTAAAGAAAACAAACCACAGTATTCAAAATATAGAAAGCCAATAAAGTAATACAAAAATACAAAAAATAAAAGCAAACTAACCTTTCCTTCACAGCAAAGTATAGCAGAGTCTGGATGAGACTTTCTGGTAAAGCCACATTTTCTGGCAAAATCACATTTATGCTCTGAGTGCTCCCCACCAGATAACACATGTGGCTCCCCACCAGATAACACATGTGGCGCATCCAATAACAGCATCAGACTGTGATAGCACTACATAGCTGTCAGGTGTATGATACACTGTGCTGGTATGTGTGTGGCACAAACATGCATCGGTTTTACCCTCCCACCCCTCACTGACATGTACTCACCTCTGTCTTTCTCCCCCACACCCTCTCTGGTGGATGTGGAGGCCCACACCTGCATTGCTTAGGCAGCAGAATGTGTATTTAATGTGATGCTCATGATCAGCTGATGGCCTCTGCACGTATTGCAGGCCTTCCCTAGCCGACTGCATGTGGAACAAGTGTGGTAACATTCCCATAGCCAATAGCATGGAAATGCACTCCAATACCTGGGAACTTCCTGGTGGTGTTGGCCCTTGTCTGTCACTGTGAGCAGGAGCTAGAACTGTCATTTAGCAAACAACCTTTTAGATGGGTTGGGGATTTACTTCTAACAACATACACTGTGGGAAGAGGGCAACAAACAGGAGGGGGATATGCCTGACCTGCCTACGAACTGTAAGTGCTGCTATACTGCATGTGGAGTAATGTTGGATTAACAGTGTTTGTCTGGATATGCCTGTCGTACATGTCACTATACCTGCCATATCAGTTTCATGTATATCAGGAATCCCCATCTGCAGGGTCATCTGCAGTCTGGGCAGTGTTGTGCCTTTGGTGTCATGTGTTAGCCACGATGCATCTATCTGTGGAATGCAGAAGGTACTG
The DNA here is from genome assembly GCF_019279795.1 of Protopterus annectens. Lineage (NCBI taxonomy): Eukaryota > Metazoa > Chordata > Ceratodontiformes > Protopteridae > Protopterus > Protopterus annectens. The sequence continues at coordinate 1,279,355,567 of NC_056729.1, forward strand.
TGAGGATTGCAGTCTGTTGATGGTGAAGGCCATCACAGTTACTGACTACATATCCCTCATTTGACATATGTTGCAACAATCCCCTTTACAATGGTAGATTAATGAGGGTATCACAGCAACATGTCTATACTGGCCCTGTGTATGTGCTGTTAGCCCCACCTCTGTCAACCTTTGTACATATGTTGTGCATGAAGTGGTGCATATGTGCTGTACACCGTAAACAGTGTCAGCATATGTGATAACATGCCAGTGATATATCAGAGTGCTACACATGTCATGTACAGTAGGGGTTACACTTAATGCCATACTCTGGAAATCCTGTGGATGTTTGTGCAGTACTGAGGACTGTGTAGTGATGGTGAATGTCAGCAGTGTGTGTATTGTTAATATGTACTTTGGCTTGTGTACAGACTGTGGTAGATGTCATTGTCCTAGTTCTCCTTCTATCTGTTGTTACATGCTGCCCAACTGTATGGTACCATATTACCTTACATGTGTGTAGGGCCATACACACACATGTCCCATACCACAGACAACCATCAGACCGGACTGTGTAGCAGCCCAGTATATGTAGGGTCATTCTGTGAGTGGCACATATGAGGATGGTGTAGGACAGATAGTCCATATACTGTACTGGTATTTTAGTGTACCATATGTGGCTGTGGCTGTGTTCACATTGGTTGTGGTTATGCACTGTCACACAGGTGTAGCCTACCTTGTGCTGTGACATGGCTGTCAAGCCTGCTATATGCAGGTACTGTACCATGATAACTATAGGATGTCTGTGAGTAACCAATGGCACACATGTTATGAGCATATGTCACCTTCCACACACACCGTGTCTGTGACAACAATCCCAATGACAGTAGCAAATGTCTACCAATATACCAGCTATACATACCAGACATCCCCCTGCACTACTACATTGGGACTATAGGGGCTGGGGTAGGGCTACACTCCATATCCAGGACATATGGTGGAATGATATGGATATGTACGTATCCAGATAGCCATATTTATATATATGACTACACATGTGTAGTACTTCCATTTACCACTGTCATGGCAACCACTTACTATGAATCTCTACGTCATGTGAGCATATTCCCTGTACATTCCTTGTGTGATGGACATCCTTCCTGTATGTGGGCATCAGTGTTACAGACAGCAGGTAGCAATACCTCTTACAGGAGTACCTGAACACTCAGGGCAGCCACATATATGTAGGAGGATCAGGACATACAGACAGACTGTGAATAGAGTGGTGTAATGCTATGCATAGTACTGGTGTTACAGGGTGTCTGTGTGTGTGTACATACATGCTTACCTTGGACTGCAGTCTGGCTGCATAGCTTACTACTGTGGGCCATCATCTAGCAGGAGAGAGGTGTGCCTATCATGTGTTGTCTGTCCACCACACAGGTCCTGTGTCAGATATTACACTGGCAGTGTGTGCGTTTTATGCTAGCAGTACATGGCTATATCCATTTGTGTACCTGATGGCGTATTCCTGCATAAGGTTATGTTGCAACACATGCTGTAACACCAGCATGTTCCAGGGTGTGTTACTGCAATATTGCGGGTATGGTTCTGCATTCCTGCCTTTGTCCTCCACATATATGGCAGCCTTTGTCCTGCTGTGATATGGATATGGGTTGTTAGGTAATGGCCTATCATTCGCCACTGCTAGCATTCCTACTATCATCCCAGTCATAGCGTGGACACCCACAACATTTGTTGGCCAGGGACCATACATGTGACAGATACATTAACATTACCACAAGTAATGAATGTCCCCATATGACTTGACTACAGGGTGTAATTGGAGGCTGCTGAACTACATCTGTTATTGTTGACTTGTTACATATCATGCAGGCAAATCCATTGTCAAATGTTGTACGATTTGAAGGGCTTAACCTGGATACCATAGTATGATATATATCCGCACTGTGTGCATCAACAGTTATGTGTGGGCCTTGCATACATCATCGGTTATATACATCAACATCCGTGTGCTCTCAGTAATGGCATACATTATTGTATGGAACACAAATAAAGATTGTCTCTATATACATACCTGTGTGTCATGTCATGTCCTTTGAACTGTCAGTGGGTGTATGTGCAATGTAAGTATCCCCTTTGTGGGGCTGGTTTCCACACCACACATGTTACAGGTACCGGTTACAGGGCTTGAGGCTGGGGATATACATTTCACCCAGTACATCCACACTACTGCTACACATGTATGGCTACTAATACCCTTTGTCTGTTTATATGTGTATGTACCCATATATCCCATATATCGTATATATATATATATATATATATATATATATATATATATACACATGATCCTCAATGTATGGATGTGTGTGCATATCTGTACCATTGTAATTTGTAGTCCTTCAACATAGTACATTCCCTATGGCACAATGGCATATCTGCATGATATGTTACAGATATTGGCCTGATATGTACAGGTGACATGGATAACTGTTGGAGCATTCTAGCTGTGTTGTGGTGGGTCCTGTTGTCAAGTACTGCATGTGCTGGATATCGGTTTGCACAGCATATCCGTTAAAGCTTGGGGGGGGGTTACATTGCAGTCATTACCAGGTGTCCCTCATGTGTTCCCCAACCCCCATTACCTGTGCTCATGGTCAGTTATGTCGTACGGAGTGGGCCAGGAGTTCGTTCCTATGTGGAAATCATATACACATGTCTATCTGTATAAATATATATATATATATATATATATATATATATATATATATATATATACATATATATATATATATAAGTATTTATATATATATATATATATTTATATATATATATATATATATATATATATAAGTATTTATATATATCTGCATAAGTACATATGTTACACCCCCATATATAGAGGGAGAGAACTGGACACTGATATAGCTCTAGCTATGTATATGTATGTATATATATATATATATATATATATATATATATATATATATATATATATATATATATATATATATATATGGATCCCTATCACATGGTCGACAGGCCATATGATCGACTTTCAGACTTTCATTTGGTCGACAGTTCATTTGGTCGACGAGCAGTTTTATGTGGGGGGCTTCGCCGCCCCCCCTAACTATATATATCAACTCCAGGGTTGCACAACATTGGGGAGGGGGGCAAATCTGCCTGTCGACCAAATGAATTGTCGACCAAATAAAGTCGATCAAATGGCTTGTCGACCATCTCAGGTAGACCCATATATATATATATATATATATATATATATATATATATATATATATATATATATATATATATATATATATATATATATATAAAAATATATATATATATATATATATATATATATATATATATATATATATATACACTGAACATATTAATCTATCTCTGTACGATTGCTGTTATATGATTATTTGTGAGTCATGCATACACACACACACACACACACACACATATATATATATATATATATATATATATATATATATATATATATATATATATATATATATATATATATAGAGCTGTCTATCTCTCTACATTAACAGATGTATAGCTGTCCATATGTGCATGCATGTTTGGCCTATATGTGTGGCCTGTACCTCATTCTCTCATTCTCTTGGCAATTGACATGGATGACCTTAGGACTGAGGTCAATCATTCGTGCAGACACGTATGTGTTTCAGACATATCATCTCTGGCAATATACGTGTTCTACCACATATAACTGTAACTTGCAATGTTTGAAGTGTATTAGAGCAGGATATGACAGATATCCCTATATGTACCCACATTATGGTGCACTATGTCCGTGATTCATGCATTCAGAGGTTGTGTGGTGTGTTATTACTACATTCCCTGTGCTGTTGACTGATTGTGCTGGATGATATGTATGTGGAATGAGTGGTTATGTACATCTGTCATGGTTTAATGGTAAATCACGTAGTGTATGATGTGCAGCATCCTGGGTGTGGCCGTTCCACAGGCTGTATATTATGTTTCAGGGCAAAACACCAGCTGACGGAAACAATGTGAGTTAGGGCCATTTGACTAGTCATACGCGGGTGTGCATGTGCATGCACAGAGCTAAGCAATGCTAAGCTCGGGTTGCGTTACCTTACACACAGCTAGCATCAACTTAGCTCAATCAATGTAGGCAATGCTTACCCCCTTGCGAATACACAAACACACTTACAACTACGTATCCCTGCGTAAACTACTGCTGTTATGCACTTACACATGCTTACTAGTGACTTAGTCAGTATGACACTTCACATGTGCATTTAAGGCAGTACTCTTGTACATATATAAATGTTACTTAGTAGGTTATACAGCACAATGAAGGTAACATATGAATATCACATGGAAAATAGGATATGCTGCAGTGGGACTCGACCCGGGAATGCGTGCGCATTAGGCGGATGCTCTAGCCACTATACTATTGCTGTTTTGCTTCGTTTGCATATGTGTACCATAATGACATACACATGTTCTCTTCCCCTGGCCCCCGAGCTCCACATATGCAGCATCCATGCATTCCCTGGTTGCTGGCCCTTCCATAATACACCTCCACACATTTCCCTGTCTACACGTCTCGGTACACCTCCAGTATTACTGTCGCCACCCAAGCAGCTGCAGGCTCCTCATCCGTTTAGTCCATGTATGTACCAGCCTTCCCCTGATCCTCCTTTGATACTGGTGGTGACATCAATGTGACCCACAATTGTTGGTTCATCCCACCAGGGATGGACCTGTTGTTGTGTCAAGAGTAGGCCTAGCTGGTCTACAGTGTTTCTCCCACTGTTAGCATCCTGCCAGGGTATTGTGTAGCAGTGGTTTGCTCACACACCTGGCCAGCCTCATCTCTCGATTACACGGTACCAACGCCCCAGGTGACACTCAAACGCCCCCACGGTGTGCACTGTATATCATTATTTCCTCCGGTATTATGCAGGACTACTTTTCAAACAGTATGATTGGAAAGGCACTATTCTGTGCTGCACATAGACTGCTCATAATACTGTGGTTGTGCAATGGACACGTATTCTGGTATTAATCTACACACTTATATACATTTCCTATACTGTTGGATGCTTGTGCTGGATGATGTGTTTGTGATCACAGCAGCTGAATGTGTATCCGCCATGGCCTAGTGGAAGTCATGTCTACTATAGTGTGCAGGGTCAGGCGTTTGCAACCTGGCAGTGCAGATTATTTTGTTAATGGCCACAACAACAGCTGTTGGCTACAGAGTGACTGAGGCATTGTAGAACATTTGTAGGTGGAAATGCACTTGTTTATGCATAGCACAGCATTACTGACCTCTGGTCGTGGTGACTTGCCCTCAGCCTCTACATTGCTTCACCAGTGTGGTACTCGCACACCGGCTGCCAAACAGGCTTACACACTCTTGCTCCTGCATACACACATGCAACATCATGCATTTTGTTCACATCTGTCAACCGGGACACTCAGACTGTATGCTTGTCCATTGTCAGCAGTGGCCCGGGGTGTAGAGCTCCACATTGACCCCAGCTATGTATCCCAATTAATACTGGGGTGATCCCATTCATAGAGGGTAACAGACATAATATAGCTACGTCCCCCATTAAATGTGCTTAGTTTACGTTAAACTGTCGGTATTATCCATGCTTAGGTCAGGTTTACATGTCAGGTATGACTGTTGACAATGGTCAGTTTAAGGTGAGGGTGGATTCCTGTTTCACAGGTCAGGATAGGTTACATGCAGGTATTTGGGGTAGGTGTACATATTCCATACCTGTGTGGTACAGTAGAGGCAAATAGCTAGGGAGTAGGTAGGTAGGTAGTGGGGGTGACATTATAACTGTATAGTAGCCCGTAGGCATAATTGGATGGGGAGCAATAGGGAAGGTATGTTGGATGTTGGGATTTGTATGCGAGGCAGGACAAGAGTTGTTGGTATTACTAGTTGATGTCATGGTATAGAGTGTGAGGTGGGGGGAGGGTTTCACAAGGTGGTGAGCCTGTGCTGCTTCAGGTGTTCTTGTGGTGTTCCTTCATGTGTTAGTTACATGTGCCTGTGGGACAGCTGTGATACTATATGTGGGTTGGGGTTCCAGATACTGGCAATATAGCGGGGGAAGAGGGTGTCAGCTACGTGTACCCATAAACATTAAGAGGAATGGAACAGGGTCTGATAGGTACATGGTGTGCATGGGGCACAAAGGGGGGTGTTAGTTGGGGGATTATCCAGGGATTTGCAGGATGGCTGCAGGGAAGGTCCACAGCTGGCCATGTTGTCTATGACAACAGCTGTGCATATGCACTGCATTTGGTGTTTGCGTTGGAGACTCACACCCCTGGGTTGGGGTTAGGACTTCAATAATACCTTGCGATACCTATTACATCAGCTTACATGCCTACAGTGGGGTGTTGCAACCATGTGTCCATAGGTGTTGTGTAGTGGGTAATGCGACAACACATATGGTTATACTGTACTTTGCCATGTACACTGGACTGTGCTGCGGTGGAACCCATATTGGGATTGGTTGCCCATTAGGCATAAGCATGCCTGTCAACTGTACAGAATCCGCGGCCTGTCCAGAGTTTGCTTCATAATATTGGTGTGTTCCTCTTATAATCTGCACCTGTCTGGCAAATACCTGGGAATTGATGCCATTAAATACAGACAAGTAATTGGGTTAAAGGCTCCACATCCTTCAGACGTGTCATGCTAGTGCATAACCTATTACTCTATTAGCTTTCTAAGGTTGTAAGTGGAATATGTGCTGTCTGTCCCTATTTGTCCCCCCCAATGGTTTAGGTTCTGTCCAGTGGTTTAGATCTTAGAGATTGAGAGGTATGGGCATAAACTCTGCCCAATACACAGTATTACTGACATCTCTGGGGCGGTCTGTATAAAACTGCGCCAGGCCCATAATTGCTTGCCCATAGTTCCCCCAGCTGGCCCTCCTTTACAGCACTCATCCTTACTGTGAGTGCAGGTTGGGTCTAAACACACCACTACACACTGCCCACTCCACGTGTCGGGACTCATGTTGTACGTTTTCTAGACCGGTGGGTCATCAGGCTTGCACAACCTAATGGTCTGTGTATGTATACAGCCTGGTTAGATAAATCATTACAGGGACTGACTCCAATTATCATTAATTTTTGGGGTGTCCCACAAGGGACATACATGTCTTCATTTCAAGATTAGACTTGGCAGGTCTCTCCCGCTGGTAGCATCCTGCCTGTGGTCTGGGAAGCGGTGGTGTGTTTACTTGTATCGTGTGTTTGTATGTTTCATCTGTCTAGGTTGGATGAGGGTTGATGCTACGTGTTAGAAGTTTGTTGATTGGAACCCCACCCCCTTTGGCATGGCCTGTGAACATATGTTATCCTTAACTGGTGTATCATATCTATATATATATATATATATATATATATATATATATATATATATATATATGCTGTATACTACTATTTAACAAACTGTTTTCTAGTCTTGAGGAGCTTTTCTCCTCGGGTCTCTGCTGTAAATGAGCCAGAAGCTCAGCCAGCCTTACCCGGTTAACAGATGTGATTTAAATACATAATTCAATTAATTTCCTAGCTATATATATATGTATGTTTACACACATATATACATATATATTTGTACATATCTATATGCATATATATGTATATATCTGTATTTGTATGCATATATATATATATATATATATATATATATATATATATATATATATATATATATATATATATATATATATATATATATATATATATATATATATATATATATATATATATATATATATATATATATTGCTGCATACATATGTCTAACGACATATGGATGTATGGGTGTCTGCATATGTATATATAGCCATATGTGGGTGTTTCATTATATCCTGTCTCTGTATGTACACATTTGTACTACAGAGAGGGGGAAGTTTCACTCCATGTAGGTATGGGTATATATACGCACACACGCACCTCTATAGTTGTACATCTGTATCTGGTCATTCCATTCTTTGCCATATACAATAGACTGTGCTGCAGTGGGACTCGTAGCGTGAGTGGCTGTCCTTTGGGCAGTGGCCCTGCCCAATGTACACTATTGCTTACATCCCTGGGGCGGTCCACATAGGCCCACTCCAGCCAACACCTGCTCAGCTGGGCCCATAAATTCATACTAATAGTTCCCAATCCACACATCTTCTTCGGCACTCTTCCTTACTCCAGGTGCAGGTCGGGTCTGGCCACACCTTTACACTGTACCCACTCCCCACTTCTCGGGACCCATCATGTATGTTGTCCACCCCATGGATATTCAGGCTTCCCCTACCTTGTAAACTGGGAACATGCAAGGCCTGCCGTTCGACATTGGTGTAATGGCAGGAAACCCAAATATGTTTGACTTTTTGGGTGTCCCACAAGGGCCATACATGTCTTTGTTTCAAGATTGGACTTGGCAGGTCTCTCCCACTGGTAGTATCCTGCCTGTAGTCTAGGAAGCAGTGGTGTGTTTACTTTTATTGTGTGTCTGTGTGTTACACCAGTCTAGCTGGGGGGGGGGGGGGGATTGATGCTATGTGTTACACGTTTGTTGATTGGACCCCTCACCCCTTTTTGCATGACCTGTGAACATATGTAATTCGTAACTGCTGTATCATATCCTAGCTACATACATGTGTATATTTACACACACACACACACACACACACACACACATATATATATATATATATATATATATATATATATATATATGTATATCTACATTACTATATACAGATATATCTGTATATGTATGCATACATGTATATATTTATATATTGCTGTCTATATATATCTAACGACATATGGGTGTATGGATGTCTGCATAAGTATATATCTATATGTGGGTATGTATATGTATTCTGTCTCTGTATGTATACATTTGTACTATGGATAGGAAGAGGTATATCTCCATGCCACTGTGGGTAGATATACACACACATACCTCTACATATATACATCTACATCTGGTTATTCCGTTCCTTGCCATGTAGATTAGACTTTGCTGCAGTGTGACTCGTAGTGGGTATGGCTGATCATTGGACGATGCCTCTGCCCAATGAACACTTTTGCTTACATCCATGGGGCTGTCCATATAGACCCACATCAGCCAACACCTGTACACCTAGACCCATAACTAGTTACCCATAGTTCCCCCACCCGCACCTCCTCTACAGCACCCATCCTTCCTCTGGGTGAAGGTCGGGTCTGAACACACCACTATACGCTGCCCACTCTCCACTTCACGGGACCCATGTTATACGTTGTCTCGACCCATGGGTCATCAGGCTTTCCCACCCTTGTATTCCGGGTATGTACACACCCCGGCCAGAATGGTCGTCACATCAGCTTCCTTCCATAATATGTCACTTTTTGGGGCATCCCAAAAGGGACGCTCCTGTCTGTGCTCCAATATTAGATTTCACGGATGCACTGTGTACCCCTCCCTTTTGTATCCTGCCTGTGGTCTGGGGGAGCAGTGGACTATTTACATTGTTTGTGGGTCTGTGTGTATGTTTCCTCTGTTTGGCTTGGGGGGGGGTCATGCTACGTGTTACATGATTCTTGCTTGGGACCCTCAATTGCATTGGCATAGCCTGTGAACATATGTCATTCTTGTGTGCTGTTTCCTATCATAGCTATATATCTGTGTATATCTATGCACACACACACACACACACACACACACACACACATATATATATATACACACATATATATATATATATATATATATATATATATATATATATATATATATATATACTATTAAGCTGACATCCCATTTCACGGAAACCCATTTGGTTGGCAGCTCATTTCATAGACAAACTTTATATATATATATACCCCATATATATATATATATATATATATATATATATATATATATTATATATATATATATATATATATATATATATATATATATATATATATATATATATATATATATATATATATATATATATATATATATATATATATATATATATATATATATATATATATATATATATATATATATATATATATATATATATATATATATATATATATATATATATATATATATATATATATATATATATATATATATATATATATATATATATATATATATATATATATATATATAAATCATGTGGGTATATGGGATGTATGGCCTTAATTTTGCTTGTCTATTGTTATGATGGCTTAGTGGTTAACTATTGTGACAATAGTATACAGGGTCCTGGGTTTGAGCCTTGCAGAGGCAGTTTATTTTGTTGCTCGGCAGAACTTGGGCCATTGAATCCAGAGTGATTAAGGTACTTTCAAGTCGTTGCAAGCCGGTTTGTGCAGGTTTGCACAATGGTAAGAACTGCTAACCTCTGGTTACAGTTTCTTACACTCAGTTAGCTTCTACTTTGCTTACTCTGTGTGGGCAAGCTTACCCCCGTGCACACGCACTTGGACATGCTTACCGCTACTTATTTGTGCTTAGACCTGCTTACTTGTGCCTTATTCATTATGACACTAACACTTCACATGCATTTCATGCAGTACTCCAGTTCACATTTAATTGTTATTCTGTAGGTTATACTGCAAAACGATGTAAAATTATGTTTATATATAGATTTCCTGTGGAAAACGATTTGTGCTGCAGTGGGACTTGAACTGGGAATGCATTTTCGTTAGGCAGATGCTCTAACCACTCCACTATTGTTGTGCTGTTTCATTTGCTTATATAGTCCTCGTTATCCTCTTCAGCCTTTTCAGCTGCTTTAACTGTAGCTAGACGATGGGCAAACCGGCGCACCTATGGTTAGCTGTACTTGGGGTTTTAAAAAAAATAAATAATAGGGTTTCTTCATTTTATTTGACTGTACTGTTGCTGTTGAACAAATGAGGACTGTTGGTGGGGATATGCAGACACTTGTGAGCAGTCTCACTCATTTATTTACACATTCTTCTGTTCTACTTTGCAGGGGAGTGTTTATTCTGAGAGCTCTGATCTCAGACACGCCCCCTGCACTCGTCCACGCTCTGTGTAGCATTTGGAGTTCAGGCAGTGCGCATTCATTAATATGCATGGCATGCTGCCATCCTCTTAAACTGCTGCTTCCATGCAGGACTAGAGTAGTACTGCACGGAAGTTTAGTAAATCTGAGGGAATGTTCCTGCCATTGACTGGGTCACTTTCAAAAAGCTAGTAGAATTTTTCTGAAGCCTTTTTCTTTGAAATTCTGACTACCGTCTTAGCCTGTATATATCAGCCAACCAGTAGTCCATTTTGTCCTGGTCTTAGTGAAATGCTAAATGATGAACTTGTTGCTGGCTTTATCTTCATATACGCAGTTAGCTTTGTAGTTTGATCTAACTCATCATGCACTGTGTTCTGGTCATTTCGTGCCTAACTGATTTAAGTCATTTGCCATTACTTTTTGAGGCCCATTAAGCTAAATTTTTTATAAGGTCGTGGATCATGTTGGAAGTATGCAGTGCTTCATTTTCCTTTTATATAACGTAATTATAAATTAATAATTAACAAAATAATGCTAAATAAAAATAAATGAAATAATGATCTCATAATTTCTACTACAACAAACGTATATTGTTGGATAACCAGGATATTTATTATCAACTTATATAGTACATTCAGTTCACTGCTTAAGGATGTCATATTTTTTCTTTCTCTCTTCTTTTCTAATGTTGCATTTTCATCATGAAGGACAGATTTTGAGTCAATATCCAGAAATAATCAAAACGCTACAGTACATTTCTCATTAGGAAATCATAAGAACTAGTGTGTTGTTTACAGTTTTTTTTAAATAATATGTTACAGTATTATAATTGTGTCTCATTGTGTCTCATAATAATGATAGATGACCAGATGGGGGATCAGCAGTTGATTGTCCCTGTTACTATGAGGTCTAAGATGTTATTCCCCAAGCAGCATTTACAAAATACAATAATACTTGAGAAGTTTTTATTTCTTGTATTTCAATTTTCCCAGGATGTGTTAGAGTAATTTAAATCACTAATAAGTAAAGTATAATCAACAATTTTAGTGTGGCGTAGCAAAGAGGTTTTCATGTTTCTTGTTTGTAATATTTACCTCCCCATGTAGATGTATCTGCTGTCATTTTTTTCATATGACTTTCATTTTTTTTTTGCCCTTGCTGATTGCTGACCCACTTTAGGTTTCCCATGCCTGGGCAAGAGCTGATATAGAGAGGTCATTTTCTAGGCCACCATCATTGGTAGTTTGAACTATTTTTTTTTTTTTTTGGTTTCATCCCCAACACTATCTATGCATCCACTGAGGTGCTGGGAAAGGATCTGCAATAGTCATCTCCTCAATTTTGAAGGGGGCATTTATTCCATGTAGTTCTGCCTCTCATCTCCCATAGCACATCATAGTGCATGCAGAACAACCCCCCCCCTCACAGAAAGGAAAGCAGATTGTGCCCCTTCAATCCACTCCATTGCTGCCTGGCTCCTCCTGTGCTGGAGCTACTAATAAAACTCTGGTTGCCTGGGTTACACTCTGTACTCTATCCCCCTGAGCCACATTTTTTTCCTATTGTTACGTAATTCCTAAATTACTAAAAAATTCTAAAATAATCCCTCCTTATCAATCCTGTACCCAAGAAAGGGTCGCATTCTTGCATGTTACGGATTTTAGTATACTCAAAGAAAAATATTCTAAGATGGCAATGTTATTTTCAGATTTCTTCTACTTAGCAAGACTACCTTCATCTTTGATTTTTGTGTATTTTACTATGTTATCTTAATTTTGAAATTGGTTGTGTTCGAAAAAGATAATATGAGGATGGAAAATTTCTTACTGAATGCCAGAATTCACCAATGTGAGAGGAATGATTAGCATTTTAATATCCATTAGGATGTGGTTATGGCACCATTTCAATAGCAACAAATCATACTCTGTATTTTAGTCTGAAATAACAGCCCCCATTGTATTTAAAGAGAATATTAGTATTTCTGTCATTCATTTGGCTTAAAGGGACACTTGAAATTCTCACCATCCCCATCTGTATAAATATATATATATATATATATATATATATATATATATATATATATCCATAATACACACACATCACCACTCCAACAATTGAACAACACACAACAATTTCACACTTATACACAACCTGTACCCAAACTCCTTACAAGGCGTCCGCCACTTGCGCCCTAGCGCTCCCTAACCTTCCCTCTCTTACCACCGCTCCTAGCCTAACTCCCTAACCTTAACCCAAACACCCCTACCTCGCCCCTAACCCTCCCTAGCTCCTAACCCACCCTCCGCCAATATCGCCCTCGGCTAACCCCCTAACTCGCCAACCCCACTCCCCTAACTCCTAACCCTACACCTCCTTAACCCACCCTATCCCACAGACCGTCACCCTGCCACTTACCTGCCAGCACCTAGCGTCGTCACTGCAGCATACTCACCCATCACCGGCATCCTCGGCGTTCGTGTTGTTGTCATCCGTCGTGTGTAACTCTTCTGGTCGGCCTCTGGTATTTCTTTTCAGCGATTCGCGATCAGGTCTTCTCTTCTTCTTTCTTCGATCTGATTCGGATTCCGATGTCTTTATAGTGCGCGGCGAGAGTCAGGTAACCATATATATATATATATATATATATATATATATATTAAATGGATACCTCCTCCTCCTTTTCCTCACATCTTTATAAATTGTGAGCATATCCATCATTGTGAGCATATCCAACATGTCTGCATTCTGTTAAGCCATTACCTATGTCTCTGATTTTATCACTTGGTAAAAAGTGATGGGTAACCAGGTTTTCTGATGACACCAAGCTGGTCACATCTAGTAAGACTATAGTTCTCCACAAAGAGCTAGTATATACTCATAATTGAGGTATTGAAAGTAACTCAAGCTAAACGCAAAAAAAGTGCGGCATGATAGCATTTAGCAAAACATCTGTTCCCACCTCATATGTATAAGTGGTATTCCTCTTCAGAGTACTTTGCTTATTTGGTCATCATATTTCCAAGATAGTCAATAAAGTATTGCACACAGTCTACTTAATTTATAAGGTGACAGCTTCCTGATTCATCCAATTCATTTTACTTCCATTTTCAGACTATCCTCGGATACAATGTTCCCTTTTACATTTACAAATCCAAGCATAACACTCTTCTGGAAAAGGCCCACCAATTTTTATCTAGGAAATTTAAATGCATTAACTACTTCAGCAATCCTGATAGAGTACCACAACCATCATTATAAATATAATATTGACCATTATAGGTTTATAGGTTTTTACTAGGCTAACGACCACAAGGGCCTTTTTAAGCCTTGCCATGCATCCCAAATCTCTGACAAGTTCTAATACTCTTAATGAGTGTAAGTAGGGGTTTGGGAGATGAAACATTTACAAGAAGGGGCCTGGGAGATGAACCATTTGCAGGTTGCCTGTGTCCATTAGAGACATAAGTGCCAAACCAGGGATGAATTTCCTGTTCCCCATCCAACTGTCCAAATTGCACTTGAATTGGGTTAGGGAGGAACTTTGCTTTACATGGATAGAGAGCCTGTCCCATACATGTGGTAGTCTCTGGGATACATACCTGTCTGTCCAGCAGGTCCTATTTATATCACAGGCAAAGTTTAAGTCTTTAGAATGGGTAATTCTGGTGCTGTTTGTTGTGTAGATATGCAGGAGGTCCGTGAGAGTGGGCTCTGACAATGCTCTGTGTGCCAAACATACATCTCCCCTTATTGAAGTGGTCTGCATAGGACATTTTACTTATGCTCTGTATTCTTTTAGTGAGGAACTTCTGTGGACGTTCCAGTTGTTGGATATGCCTGGTTAGGTACATACCAAAGGGGCCATTGCACTCAATGATAGGTCTGATGAATGCCAAATACAGTTGAGCAATGACTTCCTTAGACTTAGATGTCATACCTTTGTTTATACATTGTGCAACATAGAATGATTTCCTCACTACTGTAGATGTGATGGTCAAAGGCTAGATTGGATGGGAAGTCAAAAATTTACCCACGGTCTGGCCCCCATGTTTCTAACAGGCAGAAGCAGCTAACATACCACCCATTAAATGTGTATCAGACACCCCTCCAAATAGACACCATGTTATATGGGGGACACAGATAGGTCAGATTGGGTTGTGTGACTAGGCTTCTAAGGGTACTTAATGATAAGTCTGATGAATGCTGAATACAGAGGAGCAATGACTTCCTTGGACTTAGTGACATACCTTTGTTTACACGTTGCGCAATATAGAAAGATTTTCTCACTACCATAGACATGTGATGGTCAAAGGCTAGATAATAGATGGGAAGTCAAAAATTTACCACCAGTTTGGCCCCCATGTTTTTAATAGGCAGAGGTAACTAACATAACCCCCACTAAATGTTTAACAAACATCCCTCCAAATTGACACGCATGTTATATGGGGGACACAGATGGGTCAGGTTGGGTTGTGTGACGAGGCCTCTAAGGGTTTTGCTGGTTGCTAGCCCAGTATATACCTGTGAACCTATGAACTTATATTCATGAGCCTGTTGGTTGCTCAGAGAGGAATTTCATATTTCAAAACATGAAAGACTCAGTCTTATTTGACTTACTTTCTTCATAAAACAAATTACTTTATAAACAAACATACTAGGTACCTAAATCTGTAACAGTGCAACATAGTGGCAGCCCATGGGATACATTACCACTACAGGTCAAGTAAAGTACTACATTGGTTACCTTTCAGGATAATTTTGATGACAGGATGTCTACAGTAGATACAAATTTGCACCAGGATTATTATGTCGTGCTATTCTCTGTTTGGAAGGTAAGCAAGCATTAGTAAGTGCTTGCAAAGAGTGGCAAGAACTTTTCTACATTTCTGTATATGGGTAGGCATCTTATGGTCCCTGCGTTCACTTACCTAATATTGCTCCTAAGTTAATATAGTGGTAATTAAATCCTTACAGATAACTGTGAGGTTTGTGTCTGTCTTGTAAATTATGCTGTTAGAAAAGAATATCGCATTGTTGGGTTTGTCAGGTAACACTGACAGCTCTAACAACTTGCACAGTGTCAGATGTCTTTGAAATCCTCATGTTGTACATATAATTCACTCTGTTTAGTGCAACATCTTGTCTCTTTGTATGTGTAATATACAACTGAAAGCTAGACTTCAATCTAATTTATATAGCTGAGGTTCTCAGGAACGTTGATCACATTAAGATCCTCCACTTATGATATATGACTATGATAATGGACAGCAGAACTACATCATTCCATATGATGTCAATATGCATGTCTGCATTATATTACCAAAATGCAAAGCAACAGCAACCTTGCATAGACAATCATGCTATATAATAGATAGGCTGATAGATGTACAAGTTCATAGGTAGGGAGCAGACAAAGAGGAGAGGTATAGATAAATCGACAGATAGATGGATAGATAGATAGATAGATAGATAGATAGATAGATAGATAGATAGATAGATAGATAGATAATTAGATGAAATACTTAATTTATCCTGACAATAGAAACCAGATAATTATTGCAATTAAAAATGTATCACTTTTAACATGTAGGTATTTTTGATTGCCTATAATCTTGGCATGTCATACAAAGATCACCTATACTCTTGCTCCATTTTTTAAAGTTTATTGGCATTCACTGCAATCCACTAAAATCCCCAAACTAATCATATATAAGCAAATTACTAAAACCTAAACTAAAACTTCAACTGCATATGCAAAACACTGGGATGCATACAGTCTTGAAACACATATGACCTGTTTAAGTGAATCATCCAAGGGTAAACCTATAATTACTCTTAAAACAAAAAGTAATAAGTACTATAAAGCCTTTTCCATTCACATCTGTATTTAAGAACGAACTTCACAAAGTAGAATACACATATACCCTCCCCCAAAGCACTACCAATATCAAATACTTAGAAGTGTTTAGAATGCATTATTTATTTTTATTTTATTTAACATTTGTTCACCGGGAAAGTCCAACTAGGTTCCACAGATCCTGTTTTCAGTGGAGGCCCGGGGAGAAACGCTCCAGAAACATGTCTTTAGAAAATAAACATAAAGATTAAAAACAAAACAATGATTCCAACTAGTTAAGTAGAAAATGATATTGCTCACAAAATAGACTGCCTTATCTAAGCTAACACTAAACAACTAAAATATAAATATAATATAATACTAACTGATTCAGTCATAGCCTGCATAACATTTCTTAAATTGATGTAAAAATGAATAGACATTTTAAAAAGTAAAAAGAAAGTGATGAAAATGTATTTAAGAAATACAGTTTTAAACAAACACAAAACATTAATTTATAAAAAAAGTAAATAAATAAAATCCATATCACTAGTTAGCTTAAGAAGTTTCTATTTTGGAAATGGAACATTTGGATCTAAGACATTTTTTTCTTTTTGTTTTAAAATTAATGACGCCTAAAAATCATCTTGGTAATCAGAAACTACATTCCTCTGAAAGAAGAGTAAATTTTATCTAAAGTAAATTCCTAAACTGTAATTAATACTTTCTTGTATTTATAATGGATACCTCCTTGGTACAAATAGTTCCCCATCTGACTAGTGGCCACAATACAACTGATCTAGTCCTCACTAACATGAATTTTTCCTGTACAACTCCTTGTTTTTCCATAAACTCCCATCAAATCAGGTCATAAAACAGTGAACTTTCCAGTTAAAACTACTAGTACCTCACTTGTAAATACAATTGCCCGCTTTTCAAGAGCAGTCATCTCTGCTTCAAATTTCTACTTGCACCTGAGTCTCTGGAATTCAAGTTGTTTTTTTTTCCTTTATTAAATGTACTGGGACATTCAAAAAACAAACACCCTTGATGGACTCTCCATATAAATAAACTGTATAAGAAGATGAATAAACTACTTAATGTCTACATTAATTCAAATTCTGTCCTCCTAAAAGTGTCAGTTAAATGAGCTAGCAAAGAATTAAAGATGCCAACTGGAAAAATGAGATTGACGTGCATATAAACTGAATAAACTATAAATCATTTCTAAACTATGTCAGGAAGTTAAGAATTAAAACCAAACAATACTCTGAGCTTGCCTAGTATGATGCCATCAACTGAGTCGGGTATTAGCAAACAAATTCAGCTCCAGTTTTATTCTGCTCCATCCACCTACTATAATTAGTATTGAATGGGCCAACTCAGTCATCTGAAAAACAAAGATCACTATTACTGGATAGCATACCAAGATGGCTAGTTACTAGTGCGAAACATTGTCTATCCGACTACCTGCTTATCATCTTTAGCCTAAGCATTTCTATGAGTTACATGCCTTAAGCCTGTAAAATAAACATTTTAATGTCCTTAGACAAAAGTTAACCAACCTTTGCCACTGTTAACTAGAGAACAATTAGCCTCTCTAGCCTTATATATAAACCAGTGGAATGAATACCCTCTGGCCTTATTTATTTAGACACTGAAATGTTCCTAGCCTTTTATCGTCTCCAATTTGACTTGGTCAAAGCAAGTATTGCTTTCTTATACACTTAATTTGGCAGTAGATAATAATTAAACCAGTTGTATAGCTTATCTAGAGATATGTAGAGCTGTCCAAAGCCTTATATACTGCTCTGTATGCTGATGTTAATAACAAATTCATTAAATTTAACAGAAATACATGTGTCATACATTGAATAGCTAACTGATTGCCTGAAAGAACCCATGTGGTTAAAGTTGAGGTGGCATTTCTGATAGAAAAAATATTACCATTGGTGTTCTGCATGGCTTGATGATGGATTTTCCCTCTAGACAAGCTGCAGTATTGCTTCCTTTATACTTGTCTCTCATCAGATATGCTATTGAATACAAGATCTCCTCAGAACTTACTTCTCTAAATAAATTGCTCAACTTGAGAGACCTGAGAAATTCTTAACAAAACAGATCACTGACCTTGAGACTCAGAAATCCTGACAGACTGGCAACCCTCTTCCTGTATTCTGTATCTTATAGACTGCCCTAGGGTGACTTGTTGTATCTTTTTATGCCATGATTCCCCAATTCACATGATCTCTTATACCATCAGAAAAACAAACAGTTGGGTAAAGGACCCACTTCTGCTTCAGAAAATGATTATCACACATTCATACAATAGATTTATCTTCCATTGCATTATTCTATTTCTGGATGAGCAGAACAGTACCCTTGTACATTTCACTGCAAACCTAACCAATTAAAAATGTATCATTAAATTTTCCCTAAGACTACCCATTGTTGCCCATACGGACATGGAAGGAAAGTCAGGAATTTTGGTTAGGCCCAGACACTCTGGGAACAAGTTGTTTAGTATTCACCTATCAATCTATGAACAAATAACTCTGATTATGCAATTAAAATACAAAAAAAAAAGGAGCAGACAAGAGAACAGAAATTGATTTAATTATATCAAACTACAAAAGAAACCTCTCATAAGATATCCCATTCAAAAACCAATGTATACTACCTAAATCCTTATTTAACTTATGAAATTCACACAGCTTATTCAAATGGAATGAATACTGTAGCTCATGTCTGGAAAACAGTGGCAAAATTGATAAACTGAATATGTGGGTCTGATGCATATAATAAAAATCTCATATACGTAGCTCAGCACTTTGTCAACTCTGCCAACTCTGTGTGTATATATGTACATCTGTGTGTGTGTGTGTGTGTGTGTGTGTGTGTGTGTGTGTGTGTGTGTGTGTGTGTGTGTGTGTGTGTGTGTGTGTTTATATATGTGCACATCTAAAAGAAGCACAAACACAAATGCATTCAGATATATCATTTATGCAGCATTTTGGTGGTTGTATTATGTTACTAAACTAAACTGCAAGTTTGATAAAATAAAATGAGACTTGCACCACTTTCTTCCAAGCATGAGACAAACATTATGCAACTTTCATACTCATGTATGAATGCCTTTCTTTTAAAGGCATTACAAACTACAAGTAATAAATTAGTACAACACACACAGCTTTAGTTGTTCATGTTATAGCATTTTCTGATATATCTCTTATAACTCATTAGGATGGACAAAGACTTCAGGGTCAATCTTATAAAATAAATTTGTATACAGTGGATGCCAATTCATTAAAAAGCATTTCAAAAGGTAAAAGGCCATCCTCATCTCACTTTAGTTTTGACTAGGAATAACAATATTACAAAGGCAGCTCACTTACCAGTTCTTCTAAATATATTGAAATGAAAAATTGTCTAAACAACATTGTAACATATTTAACAAGATCTATGCCAAACTCATTTTCCCAATTCTGAGTGAGATGTTTGAAATGTGCGATAAAAGAATATGTGCAATTCCTTTTTAGTTCTTGGACATGTAAAATAACTTACATGGTATTCCCATTCTGCTTCTTTTTTTACTTCCAGAAAAAGTGGATTCAGGATATATGGTCATAGATTACTAATATTTCTTACTAAAACTCCACTGTACTGCAATACCTTTTGATAGTACAAAAAACATGTTGCTTATAGCAATGACCAATCTGTGATTAATTTCCCCAAAATTTGCTGTACTGTTAATGCTGAAAACATAGCTAGGATCATGTTTTGTTATACAAAGTTTGGACTTCATTCCACTAGACTACCATCTCTGTAAACAGTATTGATACTTTCAGCATCCAGATAAAGACCTCAACCTTTCCCATGAATAAAAGTTTTATGTCAGTGCCTTACTATTAAATGCAATCTGATACAATTAAATGTATACAGATAATTTTAACTATACACAGACTGAGCTTCTCTATTACCTAGTAAAAAAGCTATTACACACACACATATATATATATATATATATATATATATATATATATATATATATGTATATATTAAAAATATGAGTCTGTTAACCTTAGACTGCATCTGTGCATCTCTTCTGCGCCGACTCCTCAAAAACCATCCACATCTGTGTTACATTCTAGTTGCTATATGAAATTCTGATAAAGTATATGTTAAAAAAAGGTAAAGGATATTCATAACTTCTATTACAAATGAGTTCATCCATCCATCAATTCTTACAATTCACATCTGACGCTTACAGTAACTGTCTGAACAGTCAATACCAGCCACAGAGTTTACTAGGCAAGTAGGGAGTGGAAGTAAATTGGCAAGCCTTTCTTACACACACACACACACACACACACACACACACACACACACACACACACACACACACACACACACACACACACACACACACACACACACATGAAAACACATCTAAGAACAGTTTGGATTTGCCAGCAAACCTATCGTGTCTTTGTGAGCTGAACAGCTGAACAGACTAAATATGCGGATATCATTGTTTACATATACATACAGTTATTCTTTATATTCATATTCTGAAAGTGAAACTTGAATTGAATGGAAGAAATTGTAGGATACAGTTATGGTAAATTAAGTCTTCCTTGCCTCATCAACCTGTTACACTGAAACTAAAAAAAAACAAATGCATCAGTCTTGCTTGCTTTATCAGCCAGTTACATCAAACTAAAAACAAATGCATCTTAATTTAAACACTTGTGTTATACACTGTGCAAAATCTTATATAGCCAGTTCAGCAGGCTTTGCTCTCTGCACACCTTATTTTATATAATCAACTGTGAGACTGCATTGACACAACGTGTGTGCATTTATGTGTGCACGTGTGTGTAAGTGTGTGTTTATGTTTGTGAGTTTGCGTGTGTGTGTGTGTGTGTGTGTGTGTGTGTGTGTGTGTGTGTGTGTGTGTGTGCCTGTCTGTGTCTGTATGTCTGTGTGCATGTATGTCTCTGTGCACACACATGTGAGTGTATTTGGGGTATGTAAGTACAGACATATTCTCCACACCCAGTTTGTTTTATATGGTTATATGCAGTCCTATAATGTCATTTTTATAGGATCATGGGATTATATGAAGTTGCTAGTGGCCCTGGGGCCCTTACAAGCCTAGCCAAGAGTTTATCCCCAAAAAGAAACCTCAGTCAGCATCTGTCACCCCTGTCAAAGAGGGACACGAGTGGGACCCCTGGGACAAATTTGTGGTTTCCCATCCACTCATCCAGATTGCACTTGAAGAGGGTCAGCAAGGTGCTCCATTTGATGTGTATGGGAAGTCTATTCCAGAGGTGAGGCAGCCTCAGGGAGACAAAACTGTCTCTCCAGCAGGTTTTGTTGATGTCGCATATTAGATTCACGTCTTTTGAGCTGGTAGTACATGAGGAGTTACACTTACAGATATGGAGCATTTCTAGTAGGGCAGGGTCTGAGATTGCCTTGTAGTTGAGACACAGATCACCCCTGACCAATTTGTACAACACCGAGTAGAGTGATAATGATTTGAGGCTGTCTGCATAGGGAAGGTGATGGAGGCCATGAATTCTCTTTGTAAGGTATTTCAGTGGCCTTTTCAGTTGGTGCAGATGTTTGGAGAGATATATCCCAAATGGGACATTATACTCAATTACTGGTCTAATGAGGGAGGAGTATAGAGAGATAATAACCACCTTTTTTCTGGATGTAATCCCTTAACTTACGAGATGAACAAAGTAAAAGGCTTTTCTGACCTCCGCTGCTACATAATGGTTGAATGTGAGGTTGTTATCAACCTGATTGCCTAGGTCTCTCAACACAGGTTGTGTGCTTAGGGGGTTGCCATTGATATGGTAATCAATGTGGCTGTGTTTTTTCTGAATGGTATGATGATACATTTCTTGCATGTCGCTTGAGGCCATGACTTTGACACCAGTCATTACTTGCTGTGAGCACCTCTGGAAGTATGTTAACATCATTTGGGGAGTCAATGAAAGCACCCAACTTATAGTCGTCTGCAAACCTGGTCAGCCACAGGCCTTTTGTCTTTGCCTGTACCTCTGAGAAATAGATGCCAAACAGTAGAGGTCACAGGACAGATCCCTGGAGAACTCCACTAGTGTGCTATCGGAGGAGGATGTGCCTATTTTGACTTTGATGGTCCTGTCAGTGAGCCAGTTGGCCACCCACCTGATGAGATAGGGATTTACACCTAGTTGTATTAGCTTTTTGATGATGCTTGAGTGTGGGATTGTGTCAAAGGCTTTGGCCAAGTCAAGGTAAGCTGTATGTACTGACTTTCCCTCATCTAGGGCCTTGGTGACAGTCTCAAAGAAGTCAACTAGGTTCAACAGGCAAGATCTGCCCTTGATGAAGGGTGGGGACAAGTGCTTGAAGATTGCCTATGTTCTTGTTTATGAGATCCATAATAATATCCTCCATGGCTTTACAGATCAGACTTGTCAAGCTAATGGGGAGATATTTTCCAGGGTCAGTAGTGGCACCACCTTTATGCAAGGGAATGACAATGGCAGTTCTCCACTCTTCTGGAATGAAGCCAGTACTTAGGCTGTAGTTGAACAGGGTGCTCAATGGTGAAGTCAGTTCTTTCTGGAGATGGTGCAGAATACAACCTGGGATACTATTAGGTCCAATGGAAGCTATGTTCTTTGCCTTGGATAGGGCCTGTAACATTTGATCTATGGAGATGTGAGGTGTAGGACAAGTATCAGGGATATCGAAAGGGCCTTTGGGTAGACGAGGGGGGGTGAAGGTTTGCACTGAACATATCTTCTAGCAGGTTGGCTAAGCCAACAGGATCAGCATAAGTGACACTGTTAAGTACTAATTCAGAACAAACCTAGGCTTTGCCATGGAGGTTCCTGACGTAACTGAAGATGACTTTATCATTTGTTTTTGTATAAAGGCTAGTTTTGATTCATAATTGGCCTCGGAGGTTTAGTGATCTAACTTGCTTGTTGCGGCTAAGGAGGGAGTTTTCAAAATTGGAATGTGTTCCCTTTTACTTTTGGACAACAATTTCTTCCTTTTGTTGTAAAGTCTGTTGATGGAGGATGCCCACCAAACAAGTTTGTGTTTCCTTAAGGAGCAGGTTTTAGTTCTATTGGGTATGGCTGAGTCCATGCAGTTGCACAGATGCTTGTATATTGCATTGGCATACTGTTCAGCAAAGTTGTCTTTATCCTTTGAGGGGGGAGGTGGTGTGAACCCACAGATACCCCCCTTAGGAAGTTGTAGTCAGCTTTTGAGAAGTTTTTTTAGCTTGATTATGGCTGGGGGTGGGTTGAGTGGGAGACAAACTTTGAATGAGGGAGTCTGATGATCTGATGATCTGATACTACCAGGGAAGAACAAACTATAGGAGTGGTGCAGTTGTCACCAATGTTGATAAGAATCAAGTTTAGAATGTTATCTCCCTTTGTGGGGGATGAGACAAGCTGGGCTAGTGCATTAGAATTGATGAAGTCAAGGAATCGTTGAGAGAGTGCATACGTGCAAGAATAGTTCACCCAGTCTATGGTGGGGTAGTTGAAGTCACTAAGGATCAGGGTGTTAGGGAGTACCTTGATGGAGTCAAGTAGATCCAGGTAAGAGGAGTGGGTGTCCAGAGTCATGTTGGGTGGTCTATAGCTAGCTATAACTTGGTTGGGTATCTTGCCAACTGTCAGTTGTACGTGGAGTATTTGCAGTGTGTCATGCTGGCAAACAAGTCTGAAGGTGTGCCTGTCCTTATTGAAGGTAGAGATACCACCACCCTTAGTCTTCCTGACCTCATCTTGGGGTTGGAATGTGTGGAATTAGGTATAGCCTAGTAAGGCAGGGGTGCTCTCCACAGCCCTGAACCAAGATATTGTGACTGCACAGAAATCAGCATCTTGCATTGCAAGGAAGGCCTGCAGTGAGTCCATTTTCAGGTTAAGGCTCCTAGCATTAAGCAGCATGACCTTCAATTTGCTTTTTGACAGATCTTTTAAGTTGGACAGTTTGTCTTTGGGACATTGCCTAAAAAAAGGCACAATGGGGGAGGTGAAAGCCTAGGCCAGGATCTGGAAAACCAATGGTGACAGGTGAAGGCCATCTGGCAAAGCATCGAGGCCTGTCGATCATGTCATCCCAGGCAGACAGATACTGGATCTCCTTGGAATGACACGAGAAACTAAGCCAGTTGTTGAAGTCAATCATTTTTGTTCGTATTGTGGTATAATTCTTGGTGAAGGTAGGATGCTGCTTAGGGCTAGAGTCATACCTACCTGGAACACATACTTTGAGAGTTCAATCATGTCTCTGTTCATACAGTCCAGGGAGGTACATCTCAAGTCATTCACATCAACATGTACAACGACAGAGTCATACTTGTACTTGTTGTGCAAAGACTTAAGTGCTTGCTTGATGTGGCAGATTCTAGCACCAGATAGACAACTGACTGTGACCTTCTCCTTGTCGAGCCTGATGAGGGAGACATCGATGTGCCTCACAGTTGAGTCACCAATGACTAATGTGTTTGATTTATTGTTATGTCTTATGGCTGTGATGGTTTATTGTTTTGCATATGGGCTGTGTTTGTGAGGCACTGGTGTGTTGTCTGCTGTGCGTGATGTGTTTGGTGTTGTGTGTGGAATGTTTGTGAGTGTGTTTTGGATGTCTTTGCTGTTTAGGTAAGTTTTTATTGAGGGGCTTTGCATAGGTGTATGTGTGTTGTGCTTGGCTGTGTGATGTGAGTAGTGCGGTGTTTGTGCTAGCAATCTCCTCTTTGTCAGGATTACTGACTGTGGTATGAGAGAGCATGGACTCAAGGTTACTGATGTACATGCATTTCTCGCAGCTGTAAGAATTATGTGCTAGGAGAAGAGGGTTGTCAGCAAACATGAGGCAGTTGCTACACTGTCTCAGTATGCCGATGTCGACCAGGTCGCCAGGAGAAAGTGATGGAAATTGTCCAGACATAGTGTTCTGAATGCTTGGGCAGACTTATGGAGAGAAGGTTTTGATAAAGGTTTGTCCACAAGAGTGTAGACCACAAGATCCTTCTTAAATGTAAAGTAACTGACCTGAAGCACAAGTGCTAAGACCAAAGTTAAAAATGCTTAGAATAACAGATACAGTTAATTAGGCTACTAACAAGCAATAATAAATGCACCAGAATAAAAGCAGTTGAACACTTAAGAGCACACAGCAAAAATAAGGTAATAAAGTATGAAGAACACAATTGCAGTAAAAGCAGCTGAATAAAGTGTATTTTTTTTTAATATTCCTATAATGTGATTCACTTGGCAAGTTAATATGAAGTTTCATTTGACTTTAGTGGTGCCAGTGTATGTATTCTTTAAGGAATACATGTCAGGTCCTGTCTTAAAGAGTGAGGGCATTATCCTGTAAAGTCTTTGAATTATACAATTCAGTTTCATA
Source organism: Protopterus annectens (assembly GCF_019279795.1). NCBI lineage: Eukaryota > Metazoa > Chordata > Ceratodontiformes > Protopteridae > Protopterus > Protopterus annectens. Next base: position 1,279,381,928 of record NC_056729.1, read on the forward strand.
TTTCTGTAACTAATTTATAGTCATGCCTGTACTAATTTAATGCTAGTTACAACATGGATATTACCTTATGTGATATTATAAACATATTTAAAATTATTTAAGCAATGTAATTTTTTGCTGTGGAAAACTTGTCAGTAAAGTACAATTACAATGTCACTGATGTCTACGACCTTGATTTTTGGGTGTGATTCAAGAAGCAGAATTTTCTGCATTTTGACAAAAAATTCCAATCACCATTTCTCAAGCTACAGAAGAAAACATTTTCCAGATCCTACCATTTACAATTAAGTATTCCAGTTTAGAAGGTATTGAGGTGGTTGACAGAGCACATACATACTAATCATGCTCAGTTTTACAAGGCTAATGAGCTGTTACAGTTTATTACTATTGCACTGTATAATTATTCCAATTATTTTGATGTATATTCATCCTGCAGGCAAAAACTGACTATGTTTTTCACCTTTAACCTACACCTCATATGCATTCCTCACATTAATATTTGGCAGATATGGAGTTATGATTATTTTCTGTTCCTGTTATTATTAGACAACCATTAAGTGTTGTCAAGGCCAAAGCAGAGGAGTTCAGTATAATGGAAGTGTATTATCATCTTTTCATGTTTCATTATTATAATAACAATATTTTTGCCCTTGACACATCATGTTCAATAAACATTTAAGCTACAAATCTGTACATATGAGCAGTTATCATTAATAATTCATATTCAAGAATTAGCTGTGTGAGTCAAGAATGTATTTTATAAAACTGGTATATGCATCAGAAAATGAACAATATTACATGATACAAAAATGACTTTCCATTTCCTTCTAGAACATGCAAAGAAGCATTCATAAGCATTTTAAAATGGGTTTCCTTCTGTTTGTCGAAAACTCAGTTTTTCAAGAAACAGAAGCTCGAACCCACTTAAGCGAACGGGCAGTACTTCGTAAGTGCACGTTCACGAAAGATGATTCGCTGAAGCACGTTACAGGGAAGATAAGGAAATATATCCTTTTCCCTACTGTAGTGCAATCTCGGAGTTAGTATATTTAAGTAGGGGGGGTGTGGGGGTGCATCCCCCCACATGAGGGGTGCAGGGGGGCTTGTCCCCTTGCAAAACAGTGTTTAAAGTAGTTTTTTTTTCCAATTCAGTGAATCGGCTTTCATGAAAATGCACTTTTTATGTATTTCACTTTTGCAGAAGTGGGGTTTTCTTTTTCTTTTTTGAGATTGTGCAATTGTGATAAAGAAAAGTAGACCCTTTAAAATACCATGCTAAAGTATAATACGTTAAAAACTGTTATGACAGTGAACTCAAGTCAGAATGTTATTTCCTTCTGACAATTGCAGAAATATTTTTAAGACTTCATTCCTGTCCCTCAAACTGATTACCATTGAATTTGAGAAAGCATATAATTATTCTATTTAATACCTTTGTGATTAATAGTATTAATTTGTTGTCAGGGAAAACCTAAAGGGCACAAGTTATTCCCTTCCAGATCACCCAAAGACCATAGTTTTAGTGTCTTCTTCAGAGCCAGATATTTCCCATTGGAAATTGAAGGAAGTGTTCTCAGGTCAATGGATGAGGCTCATTAGAAGCTCATGGATTTATCCATCTTGTTGATTTGGTATAATCAGTATGTTTTTTTCTAATTATTTCTGCATTTTATTAATGTCAATGAATCTCAGCTTTCAGTGCAATAGTTTCCAGATGATAAGGGAGTCTTTGAGTGGAGTGACATGCCATGTATTCAACTTCATTTTCTTCTTCAAGACTTATTTGTCTGAAGAGTGGTAGGTTTGTAACTAGTCTCCTGCAACTCTGTTCACTTTCTTTCATAAAATCCTTTTTTTGATCTCATAGAAATTATAATTTTATTTAGATGTATGTTTATTCGTTTACATGCATTTAATAATTTAATACGAGTTAAAATATGAGCAGAATGGTTGAACAATAGCTCTTGTTTATATGATTTAAGTTCACAGGTAGGTTCATAGGTAAGTACCAGTCAAAAAACTGTAAGTAACTTTCAAAGCATAATCATGCTTACCAAATGTATTTGACAGGTTTTTACACCACCTATTTTAACGGGGGTATGGCTTGTGTATGGGTGATGGAGCATTTACTAGATTCCTCTGTCTAATAGGGACATAGGTGGCAGACCAGGGGAAATTTATGAATCCTGATCCACTGATCCAAGTGCAGGGAGCAACCATGCTTCCTGTTGATGAGAAGCCTGTACTAGATAACAGATAGTCACTGATATACATACCTGTCCCTCCAATGTCCATAGATCAGGTGTTTCTAATACAATTTGTTTTGTGAATTTGCAACACATCCATGACGGCTGCATCAGTGAATGCTTTGAAGGCCAGGCATAGACTCTCACTCAGAAATCTGTAGAAGACAGAGTACAACATAAGGCTTTGAGGTACAACACATAGGACATGTTGTACTCACCATGTATTGTTTTTGTGAGAAACCTCTGTGGATGCTTCAGTTGTTGCATATGGCAAGTCAGGTACATAACAAAGGGGGAATCGTATGCCATGATTGCTGTAATGAGGGACAAGTACAATGGAGCAATAGCATTTTTGGTCCTAGATGCCATACACTTGCTTAAAAGTTGCACAATATAAAATAAAGGCACATGAAGGTCAAAGGCCAAATCACTGTCTGCATGCCTTCCAAAGGACATGCATATGGAGCATTTCTCCCTGGGCCTCTGCTGAAAATTGGCTTGTTCCAACTCGGACTTTCCCGGTAAATAAATGCTAATTAATTAAATAAATAAATCCCTGTCCACGGGGTCAGTTCTTACTGATGTAATATCAATGCAGTAGCTCTCAAGGGTGGTTGCCTGTCCAAAAGATGTTATTGTGCATTTTGTGATACTGAGTTTTAGACGATGACTCTGGCACCAATTACTAGTCTGTGTCAGACTTTCTTAAAAGATGCTTGGGCCTTTGAGAGATTCTCTGATTGCACCTAGTTTGCAATCATCTGTGAATTTAGTCAGATAGAAGCCTTTCACATTGGCCTTGACTTCAGGGAAGAACATGCCAAAAAGGAGTGACACCAGCTCTGAGACATGTAGACTCTGCTATTGACTGACCTTTTTGTGGTGGTAGGTTCACATACCCTGATTTCTTTTGTCCTATCTGTTACCCAGATAGCAATCCAGTGGGTGACATGGGGGTTTATACCTAATATTATGAATTTGTCTACAATGCCTGAGGGGGTATATTGCATTAAATGCTTTGGCCAAGTCAAAGTAGGAAGTATGCACCATTTTCCCTCATCCATTGCTTTAGTGACCTTCTCGAAGAAGCCCACCAGGTTAATAGGCATGACTTGCCCTTGACTAAGCCACATTGGGCTGGATCCAGTGTCCAAAGGTTTCAATGTTATCATTAATCATGTACATGACTATTTTTTCCATGACTTTACATATGAGGCTAGTCAGACTTATGGGTAGGTGGTTTACTGTGTCCATGGATTGCCCACATTTGTGCAGAAGGCTAAGAGTTGCAGCACTCCATTCATTTTGCACAATGGCTGTTTGGATTCTATAACTGAAAGGTGCTTCTAGTGGTCCCATTTAAGTCATGTTTCATGCTATTAAGGAAGCATCCTGGAATATTGTCAGATTCCATCAATGCAGTGTTTTTGGATTTGGAAAGTCCATTCATGACCTGTTCCTTAGTAATAGCTGGGGTTATTTCTTGAGAGCTGTCTTTGGGAGAAAGAGGTGTACAATTGCATAAGAATGTTTTGACCAGTATATTTGCTATATCCTCCTGCTCAGTATAAGTGCTTCCATTTGCAATTAGTTCAGCACATTTCTGTATAGTGCCTTTGAAGTTTCAGATATAGCTGAAGAATGCTTTGTGCTTGCCGTTAGCCTGGAAGGCTACTTTTATCTCAGATGTGGCTTTGGCAGACTTAATTAGTCCCCCTGAATGGCAATGCTCAGATCTGCTCTGAGCTAAAACAGAATGGCATTAAATATAATGATCCAAAGGATATTGCCAATATTCTGGCAGATTGATTCAGTGCCAACTTCACCCCCCTCTCACCCCCTAAATGGCCCATCTCAATACCGGAAGATTGTCAAATTCCAGTAATAACGGCCACACAGGTACAAAATGCACTCTCTAAAGCCAAGAATACAGCATCCATGGGACCAGACGACATCCCGGGCTGTGTACTACATGAACTACAATATGAACTGGCACCTCACCTAAGTGTCATGTTTAATCATAGCCTCACCTCAGGTTTCTTGCCCACTGAGTGGCGCAGAGCTACAGTTATCCCAATCCACAAGGGGGGATCTACCTTGGATCCCAGAAACTACCATCCCATCAGTCTGACAAGCCTTATCTGCAAGGCCATGGAGTGTATTATCATGGAACTTATAAACAAAGACATTGGCAACCTTCAATCACTGGACCCCACCCAGTTTGGGTTTGTGAAGGGCCGATCTTGTCTCCTGAACCTGATTGACTTCTTTGAATCAGTCTCCAGAGCCATGGACAAGGGTAAGGTGGTCCACACAGCCTATCTAGACCTTGCCAAGGCCTTTGACACCATCCCCTACTCTGGAATCATAGATAAACTTACTACGTTGGGCATTAATCCCTATGTCACCCAATGGGTTGCTAAATGGCTTACTGATAGAACCCACACTGTAAATGTAGCCGACTCCAAATCCAGCTCCAGACAAGTGACAAGTGGAGTACCTCAGGGTTCAGTCCTGGGGCTGCTCTTGTTTGGCATCTACTTCTCTGAAGTACAGGTCAACACTAAGGGACTCTGGCTAACAAAGTTTGCAGATGACTGCAAACCGGGAGCCATTATTGAATCCCCAAATGATGTGGATACTCTACAAAAGGGCCTTACAGAAACAGATGCTTGGTGCCAGAGCCATGGGCTCAAGCTCAATGCCAAGAAATGTATTGTTATCCCCTTTGGGAAAAAACATGTATCCATGAATTACCATATAGGTGGCAGTACACTAAACACAGAAAGTGTGATAAGAGACTTAGGGACACAGGTGGACAGTAGTCTCACCTTCGATAACCACATCACCACAACAGTCAGGAAATCCTTCTCTGTGGCACACCTCATCACGAAGGGCTTTTCATCCAGAAAAAAGGAGGCCATTGTCCCACTTTACTCATCCCTCATTAAATCCATTATAGAATACAATGCCCCATTTGGTATGTACCTCTCAAGACATCTGCAACAACTGGAAAGGCGTCAGAAATACCTCACTAAAGGAATCACAGGCCTAAAGCAGATGCCCTATGCTGAACACCTTAAAAAACTCCAGCTATACTCTGTCACATATCGTCTACTCAGAGGCGATCTCTGCTTAACATACAAGGCCAGGTTAAACCCAGAGCTGTTGGACATGCTACACTTAAAGAAATCCCAATGCCTCAGAGCTACACGCTCCAAGGATCTAAACCTTGTCATCACAGTAAACAAAACATGCTGGAGGGATAGGTTCCTGACCCAGAGACTCCCCAGACTCTGGAATAGATTGCCCATACACGTCAAGCAGAGTGCCTCTTTGGACCTCTTCAAGAGGAACCTTGACGATTGGATGGGAGAAAGGAAATTCACCCCAGGGATCACGTCAGTCGCCCTGCTAGACAGGGGTCCAGGAAAGTAAATAATGTGGGAAGAAATAGCCAGGGAATTGTTATGGCTAGGCTTGTATAGGCCCTAGGGCTGATAGCCTAGTACCAACCTATGAACCTATGAACCTATGAATTGTTTATTTAGTTTTTTGAGGGAGTTATCACTTTACTGAGCATTGAATTCTCAATTATTTTCTTCTTTTTGTTTTGGAACCTATTGATGTTGGGATTCTATCAGAGTGGCTTGTATTTTCAGTTTGTTCTCTGCTTACTTCAGGTAGGTACAACTGCCTCTACACAGCTGTATACATGATTGTAAAAGGGTTTTATGAACTGCTTTACATAGACAGTTGAGTTTCTTGGGTTAGGAGGGGCTTGAATTTTTGCCAGGATGTCACATAAAAGTCAGAAGTTTACCATGGAATAAAAATTCTAGGGTTACCTAGTGTCTCTTGTTTATTTTTAATTTTATTTTGCAGAAGACAGATTTATGGTCTGATCTGACCAGTGAAGATTCAATCCCACACGTTGAGGAGGTTTCTGTCAAGGATGTTGCTGCCCCTAGTGGGCATACAGGCTGGCTGATCCAGAGCATTGATGTTGACAAAGTTCAGGAATCTTTTTGTCTCATATTTTAAGGTGTATATGATTCCCATTTTATAGTGTTGAAGATAATGTCACCCAGTAGTATGGTGTAGTGCTGAATGGAAAGTTACTCAAGTTCATTTAAGTAAGTGATATGGAATTCCTGAGTCATAGAGGGGGAACATATTGCTCACAAAGATATGAGAAGGAAATTTGCTTATGGTGAGTTCTACAATGAGGAGCTCAAGTGTGCCATGCTGCTTGAGGTGAGATTGTTTTTGATGTAAATTGAAACACTTCCACATTGATGTAAATTGAGACACTTCCACATTGTGTTCCTTTCTGTGAACTAGCTGTTCTAAATGAATGGAAGGCATTATAGTACTGCATTGCTGGGGTTCTCTCCATTGCTTTACACCATGTCTCAATACCTACACAGACATCTGCATTTTCTAGGGTCAGGAGGGCTTGCACGAAGTGGAGTTTTTTGTTTAGACTCCTGGCATTGAGCAGCATCACCATTACATAATTCTGGGTTGGTTAATCTATGTTGGTTGGTTTATCCAGTTTACAATGCCTCTAAAAGGCAATATAGAGGTTTACAATACTTTATCCAATACTCAAAAGCATAGAGGGTACAGATACAGACCTTCACTGGTGAAGCATCATGGTCTGTCAACCTTATCTTTCCAGGCCATAATATATTGTACCTCCTTTTAATGACAGAAAAAACTAAAACATTATTAAAATCAATTAATTTTTGTTTGCATTGTGGCATTATTCATGGAAAAGGTAGAATCCTGCTCAATGCAAGACTCATACTAGCCAGGGACATAAAGTCCCTGGGTTCCATTGTCTTTCTTCACTTAGGCCATGGAGTTACAGCTCAGGTCATTTACTCCCACATGGACAATCGCAGAGTCATACAGGTACTTGTGGTTCAATAACCTGAGTGCATATGTGATCCAGAGGATATTGTCTCCTGATAGACAGCTGACTGAAACCCCTTCTTTGGTCAGCCTTGTCCGTGGGACATCAGTGTGCCTCATAATAAAGTTTGCTATGACCAAAATGTTAGATTGTGAGGTAATATGCCTTATGGTGTTTGGCACTGAGGCACTGTGAGTTGAGGCTGCATATGTCATGGTGGGCGTTGCTTTGACAGTGTGTTTCTGAGGTTGTTGAGGGTACTTATTGTAATGACTGCATCTGGGTGGTCTTTGAGGTTTTCATTTGGGTAGATTACGTTTAAGAGCCTCAGCAAGTGTATATGTTTATCCTGTAGTAGTGTGTGTGAGTGTGCGTGTGTGTGCATGTGTGTGCGTGTGTGTGTGTGTGTGTGTGTGTGTGTGTGTGTGTGTGTGTGTGTGTGTGTGTGTGTGTGTGTGTGTGTGTGTCTGAGGGTGTATGTGTGTGTAAGATATTGTGTAGTGCTATGTATTTCTGACAAGCTGTTTGGTATTTGCTGTATCTGAGAGCTTTGCCTGCAGAGAGCGTCTGTAAGTACATCCTCTTGCATACTGTATCTGACTGTTTGAGAATTAGGTGGCTGACAGAAAACATGAGACAATTCTTAGATTGTCTCAGGATTCCCATTTTTATCAAACTGGCTTTAGAGACAGTTAGACAGTAATGAATGGTTCCAGGTATAAATATAGTGGGTCTCGGGGGAGTGGTACCAAAGGATTCTATGCTCTTCTTTATGTAACTACTAAGAATGGGTACAGCTTTGCAAGTCTGCTAGCTGAGGAAGAAGTACAATCAAATTCTACTGTCATGGAGCAATACCCTTTTCTTGCAAACAGTGTGGCTCTGCTCCTTCTCTTATCAGGAGCAAACCAGCAGCATAAATTCCAAATTGGTCCCTATGAAACAAATGTCTGGCTTTCCAACGATTGGTAATCATGAGAGAGGGCAGGATATAATGTCCCTCTGCTCCTTGTCTTAACAGGAGCAAAACAGAAGCAACAATACCAAACAGGCTGTCTTCCTAAAAATGAAACGTTTCCACCAACACCAACACCAACACCACGTCCAGAATCTCCAAAAGGTACTCCAAAGGTATCACAAACCGTCTTTATTGACAAGTGGATTTAACTCTTTCATCTCCAGAAACTGGAGACCTCATCAGAATCAAATATCACCACACACTGAAGTACCTTATATACATTAGTTACACTAATCAACACAGTAATTAATCAATGAAACAATAAAATAATTAAATAATTAAACAATGTTGCTAAACAAAATGAACTGGCTGTCCTTCATGAATTTAGCAAAAATATTCAACTCTGCTCGTTGTTGAAAAAACCTATAAACATTTAAAAACATGTATCATTTAACATTCACACCCTATATAAAATTGCATATGTATATATATATATATATATATATATATGTATCCATCAAAAATGTATTATATATGTTTTAAAAATAATAAAATATTAAATCAATATATAATCATTTAAAAAACTTCCGTACATGTATCAAAATATGAATGCATATAAAAAATGTGAATGCATATAAAAACTGCATATCTAAATTGCCAGTACATTTGTCTTTGTGAAAAATGTATATGTATATATGTATTTATTTGAAAAAAATATAATTGTATCGATATATAAATATATAAATATATAAAATATAAACATAAAATAATAACTGTAGGTTTATGACAATTGATTGTACAACTAAACTATTATAAATATAACATCTGAAAAATCTATTTTAATCATGTTTAATCATAATTATATTTATAATAGTTTAGTTGTACAATCAATTGTGTATAAATGTAATTACAAATGTAACTGTTATGTGTTTAACTAGAGCTTGGTATAATGTAATGTAAGCAAATAAAGCTTATCTCCTGGGCCTCTGCTGAAAATGGGTATTACCCAGTCAGACTTCCCCAGTAAACAAAGACAACTAACTAAATAAATAAATAAATATAAAAATGCCAATAGAAAGCTATATAAGTAAATATACATGTAGGTAGAAACACAGAGGGGAGATGGGCAGAAACAACGACAGGAGAGCAGACACACTAGTTTTCATAAGTAACTTATTTAAAGTACAAGGGATAGCATCTGACATAAAATGCTATGTTGCCATTTGTTGCCATTTGTTCAAAGGTTTATAATTTGTTGCCATTTGTTCAAAGGTTTATAACTGATACTAGGCTAACAACCATGGGGGCCTTTTTAAACCTAGCCATGTATCGCAAATGTATCTGACAAGTTTGGTGCCCTAAGGTTATTGTAAGGTGTATATGTAGGCTAGTCTAGGCCTTGACTTTTTATTTATTTTTATTTTTTAACAAAGCAGGTTTTTATTTTATTTTTACTTATATTTTTTTGTTGACCAGTTTAGTATAACTATGCTGGTAGCCTCTTTACAGGGTAGACCCTAGAAAGTATTTAAACTAATAGGGGAAATTTGGCTAGGGCACAGAGTAACTTCACCTAATCTTTACAGAATAGGAAGTGAAATACTGTCTGGAGCTGCTACGTGGTGCCCATGAGCTGCTACTTCTGTTTGGGAATTCCATGATGGAGAAGAGTATGAGTGTGGCACAGATGAAAAGAGGAACAGGAGGAAACTTACTGAAGGAAAGAGAAAGAGAGGAAATAATAATCATAGAGTTGGAAATCTGATGAAATTCTAGTAGATATGATGAACCTGGCAGAGACAAAGAATGAAGAGGAAATATGATGGCATGACATGTTTGACAGACTGTTAGAGGAGGATGAAATTGAAACAGATGAATCAGTTGATGAAAGGAAAACACTAGAAGTATTATTGGCTTGTGGAGCAGACAGTTTTAAAAGCTTACCTCTAACAATTTTTTTTGTTACAAGAAAGAAGTTATTATGCAGATGCATCAAGGCAAGGGAGAATGGAAGAAGGATTTGAAATGAGGCAAAGATTTGCCCCGGGATTCATGAACCTTGCACCAGGCGCATGCATGGCGTAGGCGCCACAACGCCAGACATGGCCACCGAGCGATTCAGGTACGATCCAATTCCATGTGCACTACCGGCGTGCGCCTGAGTTGCGCCGCCTCCGGCGTAGGTATGTTAAACACCCCATGTGCGGTGTTGCACCATGCAAATGAAGGCATATAGCGATCCACGAAGTGGCGCAGGCGTAGCATAAGGGCACGGCAATGTAAACCAAAAAAAACGGTTTACATATATCCAAACATGACATACGAGTAACGGAAGGCTGTCAACGTCAGGTATCATACTGGTGCAATTTGCCAATGGCGAAAGACACCGAGAATGTCAAAAGAAAACATGCAGAAAATGTAAATAATGACATAAATGGTATGTACACAGAAACCACAGCAGAACCCCAGGACATGTCCGCGGAAGGTGCGAAACAATGAAATAATATGACAATGTCATAAAAGAGCAGTATAATACACATCAGCTTCACAGCCACAATACACCGTAGTATGCATGGAAAGTCACAACCACAGCTCAAGGGTTGCCAAGGAGTGGCAGCAGTGTCCGGCGCCGTAACCATGTATTAGTAGTCAATGCCATGCAAATGAGGCAGATAATATTGAATCGCAAACCCCCCGCCGGCGTAAGGCTGCACCAAACGGCGCAGCAGTAATACACCGAGGAGTGGCCTAGAGGGAATACATGTCAACCGCAGAGGGGTGTGCCACTGTAGGAGGAAGCACATTGGAGCCCAGCAAACATGGGCTGTACAATGCACATCCCAGCAGCAGGACCGGCGTGTGAGGAAATAGATGCGCTGAGAGTACACAATGTGTGCACAGATGCATGTGCACGAGGATGACTACGTTCCCCCAACCCAGTCATGTGACAGCCGCCCCGTCAACAACCACGGATACAGGAAGGTGATGCGGAGAATATGAGGAAATGCGGAAGCAGTGTAATTGGAGTCGTAATGAGCAATCAACACCAATCAACCCACGAAGGGCAATTGGCGACAGCTGACAACTGTGCATGCAGAATCCCGCAAAACGGGAAAGGGGAGGCATATGAATGCAAAGAAAGTAGGGGATGTAGCAGAATTGCAAAGAGCGAAGAACCGATACAGCACAGCCAAGTAGAGAGGTAGCATAATGGCAGCGGTAGACAAAATGCATGATATGCCATGTGCCTGCAGGATGCACTCCAGGCAATAGTAGGTGCAACGTGCAGAAACAGTAAGGTAAGGTGTAAAGCTAAACCAATGCAGGCAAGTGTAATGTAACACCAAAGGCAACAGCGTTGCAGTGCCAACGGTAAAACACGGAAGATAATCCACAGATACGGCCGCACAGACACACCCAATGACATCACCGGGTGTACAGCACAACAGTATAAAGTGTGAATGCACACAACACACAGCGCGTATTCCCAAACGCTGCACTTTAGGGTGTAAACACACAGGGAACTTTTAAAATGTATATGTTGGGTGCCGCCGTGGCCGTGATACATCGGCATGTGTCAGAGACAGATGGAGTTGCGGAGGAGGGTGCCGACAACTACCGTAGGCCTCAGAGGAGAAGGAGAGTGTTCAGACCAAGGGTAACCTACCAGGGGCTTCAAGACCTGGAGATAGTAGAGCATTACAGGGTGGACAGGGACACGTTACAGCAAATAGTGGAGCTGTGCCGGCCACACCTGAGAACAAGAAACAACAGAGGGGAGCCCATCCCAGTGGACACAAAGGTATGTGTAAGCTTGAGAATACTGGCTACAGGTACCTTTCAAAGGCCAACCGGGGATATAATGGGCATCTCACAGGCATCAGCATCCAGGGTACTACACCAGTTTCTGGATGCCATGTTACGACATGCCCATGAGTATATATACTTCCCCAGATCTCAGGAGGAGTTGGCTAGCAAAATGTGCCACTTCCACCGTGTGGCACAATACCCGGAGGTACTGGGTCCGATAGACTGTACGCACATAGAAATCAAGTCACCACCCGGGGAGCAGGGTAGACGCTACATAAACCGCAAGGGATTCCCCTCCATCAATTGCCAGGTTGTGTGCAATGCGCAGGGCATTATCATGGATGTGTGTGCTGGCAGCCCTGGAAGCTACCACGACTCCCATATCTGGCATGCCTCACAGCTGTATCAGGTATTTGCCAGGGGGGACATCACACAAGGTCACCTTGTGGGGGATGCTGGCTATGCACTGGAGCCGTGGATGATGACACCCATCAGAAATGCACACACACACATGCAAGAACTCCATAATGAGGCACACGCACAAACCAGAATAATCATAGAGCGTGTGTTTGGGATGCTGAAATCACGGTTCCGGTGCTTGGATACATCCGGTGGAGCCCTGCAGTACTCTCCAGGCACATGTGCCCACATATTCATAGTATGTGCCATGCTACATAATATGATCCTGTGGAAACAGCTGCTGCAGGGACATAATGGTGGAGGGCCAGCAAGCCCGCCACAACTGCCAAGGCAAGCACAGGCACAGAGCGTTCAGCGCCATGAACACACTGTGCCAGCCCCAGTAGGCAGATGGAGGCGTACCCAATATGCCTATGCCTTGGCAAAGAGGGAACGTATAGCACATACTCTGACAGCGTAGGCCCCATGGACTGACACCTCCCTACCTGCACACACAGTGAAATGGATGGCACACAAACATGGCCGCCCGTAATGTGTACCGTATGGGTGGTCCCATGTGTGACTCCAACATAGGTAGCACCCAAACACTGCACACCCAACAGCCAGCAGAGCATGGAACGCCAACACCTCAACCATACGCGGGTCCTACAGCAGACGGCGTAGCCGTATGTTGCCACGTTCGCCGCAAGGTGTATACATATGTACATATGTGCATACCCAGATATGGAGATAGATATCATTACACACGTAGAAATATATGTACACATACACAGATATAAAGTACAACAGGTAAGACAGGGAATCAGAGGGATGCAAGGTGACAGAGAAGTAAGATGCGATATCTCTACATAGTAAACATAGTGAACGACAACCCGAGTATCCAGGAGGGTTGACAGAACAGGGAACGGCACCCATGGAAAGGTCAACCTACCTAAATGCATAGTCGCAAGTCGGGATGATCGCCAGGCCATGGTACAGTAACAAGACATGTGCGGGTAATATTATTAGGATATGAGGGCGGAGGTAGACACCACCGCCGGTGATGCAGGCAATGTAGGTACTGTGTGCAACCGTCCCTTTGACAGCGGCAGTATGTGTATGTGTGCGGTGAGGGTGTCGTGTGTTCCGCTGTGCGAGTGTAATGTGTGTGCCACTGTAAAATGTGTATGTAGGTGACATGTGACAGGCGGAGTGGAATAACATGTGTAGGCATACAGTATAGGAACCACAAGCGTATGTACAGCAGTACCCCCAAAGTAGTACTGAGAGCCCCTCCCTGGCTAGGTGCGTGGCGACGTAAAACGATGCAAAGCAAAAATGTCCCAGAATGTACCACAGGAGTATAGCCAACATGAAATGCAAAGGACGTATGTACAAACCATAACCGTATGTATGGCACCGATATGTTAATTTCAAAACGATACGTCGGCAACGTTACACAGCAATAGTCATGTACCGCAGAAATACACATGTGCTACCCCGGCACCGATCGTGGCTACGTATCGGCCCGTAAACACCGCTGTGTGTTCTACGAGTGTTAAACAAGCAATCGCCACCCGAATAGGTGGCAACCGGTAGCATACAGGCCGTCCCAAGTACAGGACCACAATGACCGTAAATATCTGGGACAAAATGCCAAGGGATAGTCGGCACGTATGAACAGCCGCAGATATACTACCAATGTGATGGAGGAATACATGCAGGAAGCACACATGCAGGCGATACTGACACCAGACGACATCAACAAAACCTACACTCCTAGAACAACAGACAGGTAACTTGCAGCTCCCCAGGCAGGGATGGAGCACACACACAAGCATACCGTGTATGTAGAAATGCAAGGCCCACAACCCGTACCCGTCACCCACAACCGCCGATATACCCCATCGCACATATCAAAGGGATACAAGCCGCAATAGCAGCAAAAACATACAGGCAGTCAATGACAGCAGCATAACCGCAACATCTCGCGTGGGAAACACTATCAGCAGCGGATGCATACCTGCATCCGTTGTGTAAAGGAATACAAGAGCTATGTTACACATCCGAATGCAAAACACCATCGACAGACGCCGCCAGGACAGGGACACCCACATGTCGAACATAATACCATACCCAACACACACAATCCACGGCTAACACCACTGCGAAATGTACCTGATGCCACACATAGCGGCTGCAGTCACACATAACATAACACAATACATACCATCCCCACGAAGGTAGTGCAAATAACCAACGCCCAGGCGAGGAATGAACCATGCCCTAGTTCCGACGCGTACTGTACGAATGGAGTAGATGCATAGGTGATATGCGCATAAGTACACACCGAGGAACAGCTATTGGTGTGATGAACCCACATGTCACAGGTGACGACGGATATAAGGAAGACTCCTAGGATATTCAAACTGTATGTTCATACCGAACCAATACTAGAAAACGGCTCGACTGAGACTAAAGGTTATAGCGAGACTCGAACGGAATACGGAAGTAAACACAGGAAAGGTATGTAGAACCCACGAGATGTACTGGTGTGTAACGCATGATATGTATGATGAAGCTGCACTGTATGTGAACAGTGTTTGTAAGTAAAGATACCTGTCCATAAAGCAGAGAGTGGTGAAAGGTGGTTATGTAGTGCTAACCCGCTGAGCATACCAACGACTGTGGACACCGTGTGCACAGCAGTGGGACATCATGTACACAGCCGGGATAACCCAAGGGCTGCCATAGGGGGGCAAAACACAGAACAATGCCACCACCCACGCCGATGCTGGCAGTGGATGTCCAACAAGGAAGTGCCACAGCAGGGGATAGGACATGTATGTATACTGTCACAGCACACATGTGTATGGGCATATACCGTCGATGTCATACGTAATGTGCACGACGTGCACGTATGCCTCGCAGTAGGGGTTACTATGTCAAGTATGTGTAATGTAAAGCTGTCATGGTGGATATGACAGACATCATACACAGTATCACAGGCATAGCGTGCATAATGGAGGTATGGCCTAGTGTAATCTACACTAACAGGATATGTATGGCCTGTACATATGGGACAGAGTAGTAGCAGAATAGCCACCCGAAATGGAAGGAACACCAAGTAACCATGTCCAAACGATCTGTAGCAGGTGCAATGTGTGCAACAATGACGTCCGGCAGGTCCATGTGTAAACACATGTGCAGTGTACACAGTAGTGTCACCTCCCCATGGTAGTGTCCACTGAACAGCAGAGGTGGATGTCAACTGCATGTCTACACAGTACTGCTGCTGTGGTGGTACCATGTCTATGTGTCACCCCATCAGCAAGGGAGCTATCACATGACCAGTGCCACAGTGTGTCCCTGTGGGATGTGCACAGGACCTATGTTCCACAGCATGGTGTGTGTCGTGTCTGCGGAAGTAACACAGAAGCCCAGGCTAAGCAACGTGGCATGTGTGCACATATGCAGGAGTGCTTCATTCACCCCGCCCACTGCAATTGCCATGTAGAAGTACTACATGCATCACTAATGCGGAGGACATGGCCCATGTCAGAGTAGATGACACCCCTGTGTAAGTGGTACGCAGATGAGTACAGGTGTGTTCCCCGTCTGTCATCTGCATATGTAAACTGTCTGAGCCTGGTATACATCACGGCATGACTATACCGTGTCATGTAAAGTCGTAGCCATTGTGGAAGGTACACCATGAATGTGTTATTGTAACCCCGCCCGTGTGTAGATGTGTGTATGGCACAGGTACAAAGGCTACCAATGTACCAGCAACACACACAATACAGATATGTGTGGCCCTGCAGATGTGTACCCACGCCACAGTGGAATATGGCAACCACAGCACCATGTGGGGCATGTGTGTGTACAGCAACCATGTACAATCTGATATGCATGTATGGGGACAGTATCCATGTGATACCCAGTGGATGACTGTTGCTATGCAAAGGTGATGTGTACGCAATATCTGTGATGTATCCTGACGCAATGACATCTACACGATATATCTGCCACACCGACACATGTATGGTTGTTAGCAGTATGAGCTGGTGGAGCTACAATGCTGCCAGGTATGTAGATGTGGGATATCTAGGCATGGACAGTACTCTGTGACAGCATGTTGTGTATGTAAGCAAATAGTGAACATGAGGGGCCACATGACTGAGGACTGTGTAATGCCACATGTACCTGACATGTAGTAGGTAGCATGATATGCTTGCACCACTGTGTGTCCTGTCCAGGAGTCATATAGCCTAACATCCTGAGACACAGGGTATGATGTGATGGTGGATGTGTACATTGCCAATACCAGAATGTGGAATGGTGCTGAAGGGCAATGTGGGGACAATGTCTGATCTGTTACCCTCCGTACCACACCAACCACCCATGCAATGGTATGACAGGTGGCCAGCATGTGGATGTGGCGTGCTGTGGCACACAGAGGCCCAACAAGGGTGCCAGTAAAGGCATGGAGGTCATCAATGAGTGTGTGAAGCACAGATGTGAGGATGTGCCCCAGTGCCATACTGAATGGTCCAGTCATGGGTGTATGAATGCAGTCCCACATGTGCAATGCAGTACCACCCATGTGTAGTGTGATAGATGCGGTAGTGTGGTGGTGAAGGTACACAACGTCCATGAACAGGCTAGCAGTTAATTCAGTGGACTGCTGCGGAGACACATACCAAACAGGTTGGCGGGACATAACAGCTAGGGAGATTGGAGGTGACATTGGGACAGTGTCCTAGGACATAACGTGTGCATGGCAGTACCATGTATGTGTCCACAGGGACACTGCGATGTCCATGTATGGATTGGAACACTGTAGTGAGTGAGAGTGTGTATTGTTGGTAGGTACCCCATTGGCTGGCATGTTGCCAACAACGTCTCAGTTGGCAATGCCTGGGTGACTGTTGTACGCTACATCGAATGTGGATGTAGCCAAACAACACAGACATACCACCACACTGCCTGAGGGCCCACACTGCAATGTAAGGCAGTCATGTGTAGGTAGCTATCTGTGGAGCATGTGATGGACCACGAGGACCCACCATGACTGTCAAGTGATGCACCCTACACATGTGAATATACCCACCGTGCAACAGCCTGCACATGTGCCCATACAGCAGATGTGCATGGAACCTGACTACCACCGTGGCGTCTGTGAAAAGGCCAGTACCGCCATGTCTCTGTGTGGAATAGCATGGTCCCTACCATTGCGTACATGTTGCGGAAGTGCACTGTGATATGTGTCAGCATAGTCACGTATACTGTCCAGCTGCCGGGGTGCCATGCCAGTAACCACCCCCGTCAGCAGACGTCAGTAGTACCGGCCGTTGAGCACATGTACCATGTATGCCTCGATGGGTGTGTGTCCAGGGTGTGGCTAGCAGGGCCGCAAAGCATATATGTTCATCTACCAGAGGGGGGATATCCCTAGGTTTAACACACAGACACATGGAGGTATGGTGCATGCCGAGGGTAGTGTAGGTATGGTATGTGTTGTGTAATGTGTCACCCAGCTATGTGTAGTGCATGGCCAAGCATGTGTGGGTACATGGGAGTCCATACTAGGGAAGTGTGGGTTGCTGTCAGCACATGGCAGTAGCAACTGTCCGAGGTGCAATGTACAGTATGACAACACAGCCAGCATGTAACCTGTGGTGTACAGTGTACTCTGTGTTGCGTGTTACAATGTGTCTAGCGGTCACAAACATGGGTATCCGAACATGGAGTACCTATGATGCATTGTGTTCGGAAAATATACAGTATGTGTGTAAAACATTGTGTGATGTGGGATCCCCTCACCTGTGTGTGTTGCAGTCCAGGTATGTGCCTGGGAGGTATGATCTGTGTGCAATCTGGACTGGCAGGTGTGCTGTGCAGAGCATGGAGGCAGGTTCCAGGCACCGCAGATAAATGTCAGGCGTGCCGTACTGTGCATGCAGTGCTTGTGTGCAGCACAGTGGAGGGTGCAAGCATTGTCACACATCACTGCATGCCGTGCCTGCCTGTTACAGCCCTGCTGGAGACAGACATGTGACACCGCCACAGAGGCAGCATAGCATGTGAAGATGTACATGTGGGCCCCACACCCTAGGCAGATGTCCGCAGGTCATGTGTGCCACAGTAGTGTGGTTGACCACGACTGTCATACTGGACAGATACCACATGCCTGTATAAGTACAGTATGAGCATAGTCAACAGTCGCAGTGACATAGTAGGCCAATGTACAGTATCCCTGTGTGCAGACCACTGCCTACTGTACACCTGGCTAGACACACACCTGGAGGGTGAATATACCTTTGAGCCATCACATGTCCCAGTCCACGTAGCCTGTACAATGTCATCACAGGGTGGTCACAATAACATGTGGTAAGACAGACACGTTGTACCAGGTGATGTGTCATGTGTGCATATGTTGGGTTGCACAGCCGTTCACATGTCCGCAACATATCGGTGCATGATGTATACTGTTACATGATGTGTGGAACTGCACTGTGACCCACAACAGGGCCATCTGAGACAGGTGTGTTGTGAATGGTGTAACCAATGGTCACACAGGATACACACTGCTGCTGTTGGCAGCCATGCTGGTGGCCACCAGTGGTGCCTGCAGTGGTCATACAGACATACTGCACACAGTGTTCTGGCAGGGATGTCCCTTATTGTGGATGATGTGTTGCTACGTGAAGGTAGGTGTGTGTTGTGAATGTTACACATCCAGATGTCACCATCTGGCGCAGTCATGGTCGTCGACAGCATCACACACATCCACAGCAGTCAGAACCCTGTCCCGAGAATGGGTGTCAGCCACCCTCGTACTGTGTGACATATGTGCACATGGCAGAACACCTCCCACTGGCTGGATAACAGTGTCAGCTAGGATGGCTACGTGATGGCTGGAATCGCGTGATAATGTACAATGCTGGTAGCCCAATGAAGTACCTGGAATCACACACAGTATGCCATGGCTGCCATGTAAACCATGCACAACAATGACTGTGTGACAGACACAAACAATGCGTAGACATGTTGAACATGCACACATGAGAATACAATGAGGTATGTTGCACATATCGATGTACAACTGTCATCTATGGCCATAGCATGGATGCAGGCACATGCACCACAGGCAGTACCACGCGATGTAGGTAGGGGGCATTGCTGCGTGTACATGTGACAGTTGCTGTACCGCCACATGTCCTGCATAGCCGTCATGTAGGGGTAGCAGTGGCATGTGACTGTTGGACATGCCTGTACATTTGACCATGTCCCACAGGACATGTGTTACGATGTGTACAACATGTGTTGTGCCGTCATCAAGCTGTGAAGTGTCACGGCTGCCAGTGTACCTGTGTGACTTGTTCTGCGATGGGTGCAAAGGCACGTAGTACTGCATTGCATGCCCACATGCCTCACACAGGTGCATAGCCTGAACATACAATACAAAGAGGGTGTTGGATGATAGCAACCCACAAGAGGAGATGGAGTGCGGGTGGTAACCCACTACCACATGTTGGTGCGGTGTGCATGTCTATGACACATTAGCACCTGAGAAGCTAGCGGTACAGTAGTACAGGGTTGCATGTATATATGTTCAACAATATCCCTGTGTGTCCCACCACTGGCCCGTGGACAGACAGACACCAACACAATGTGCAGATATGATATGTGCACAGCACATCACCGATGCCTACTGTAGAACAGGCTTACTGTGTAGACATGTGCACAGTAGGTCTGCGCCAGCCGCACTCAAACACGTTATTTGCCGAACCACACCAATAGTCCAGCCCATGCCACAGACGGATGTGCACGCATCTGTGTATGTATGTCTGTGAATGTCTCCGGCATAGCAGTATAGCTGTGTCAGTGTTGCGAACAACATAATGAATGGGTTGTATGTGTGAGGGGTGCGTCATACGTGTATGGTCAGATCGACGATACCATCAGTGCCCCTGCTATGTGAACATCCCTGTCCCCATACATGGATACCTATGCTGTGCCCAACACCACGTTCCCCGTGGGAGGGATGGCAGTGTGCAGTGCACCAGCAGACATGGGGGTGGCAGCAGGCACTGGATGTAGACATATGTGGTACCCATGTCAGTCCAGGCAACCATCTATGTGCGGGATAGCAGTGTGGGCACATACAGCACTGTGTTGAACAATATCGCAGCACATAGCACCTGTCAGGGTTAAAGTGTATGCATGGATGTGTGATACCTGCATGCACCAGACACACCCCCACCAAGCAGCGTGCAGCCTACCTTGCATAAGGCCAGTGTCCACACCATGATGATAGACATGTGTAATGTCCATATACACATAGCAATGACATATGGAATGGACAGCCACCCTGCCAATATCATTACCCCCCAGGTGGATCACATCCCAGTGCCATGTATGTGGCATACCCTGCCATACCATGCAGCCCTGCCCAGCTAGGCTGCACGTGCTATCGCAGTCCTACATGGTGCGATGGACAAAAGGCACTGTCACTATCAACCGTCCACAGCAGTAATGTGGCGGTGATGCACCCTGTGGTGTTACAGGTGCTGTGTGTTGCTGTGGACAACGTGCGTGTGCACATGCTATGCATGACCTTTCCTGCTAATGTGACATGGTTACACATTGTCCCATGTGTATCGCATGTGCAACACAGGTGAACCGTGGCAGGTTGCCCAACACCCTTACAGTGCTGTGTGGATGTACATGGCACAACACATGCATGTACAGGTGTCCATGTGTATGTGTGCAGTGCCACCACTGGCATTCATAATGGCCGCGTACGTGATGTCTAGTGACATATACACAGCATCCAGGTGAACAGTAGAACTGTTGTCACATGGGGACCTGTGCCAACTGATATGGACACAGGTGCAGGCAGGTACACATGTCCACAGCAGGCTAACATCAACATGGTGCGTGTACAGTGTGATGAGGTGACACACAGATATGATATGACACCCACTGCTCAATGGTGTGACGGCAACACGTCGGCTGTGTCACTGCCATGATGCATCGCAGAGATTACTGTGCAGATGTTGTACATGTCATAGCAATGTATGTCCAGCAGTATGCCAGCACAGCAGTGTAAATGTGACCTGTCAACATCATTATGTCTTACAGATAATGCCACATTCCCGGCTGCCTGCCTTCAGCCGACAGGAAGATGAGGTGATAATACCGTTGCTCCACGATAACTATGACATACTGTTCAGCCACGTGCCACTACAGGCACAACAACGTGAAGACATGTGGCAGGATATGCGAGGAGGGTGAACACCCTGGGCCACAACCGCACATATCAACAGATCCGCAGGCACTGCACAGACCTAATTCGGCATGCGAAACAGCGTGCCGCTGCAATCGCCAGACAACAAGGTGGGACAGGTGGTGGGCTGACAAACCCAGCCCCACTCACACCCACGGAGGAGCTCCTGGCCAGTCTGGGGACACCCAAGGAACAACATGCTGAAACCCTCGCTTCTGTCGTGGAGGTGGGTGTCTCCCAACCAACGAGCTTGGAGCTGCCTGGTAAGTCAGTGTTGCATGTTTGTATGATAAGTGATGTAGGAGTGGGTGTCATAGTCCAACACATAATGTAGCAACACATGCCAGGTATATGGCCACACAAGCTGCATACTACAGTATGCTACGTTGTGTTTGCAGACATGTGCATAGCACATGCTAACACACAGGTGCATGATGTGACATGCACAGTGCTTACCGTGGCGATAGTAATGGATAATGTGTATACTTTTGTGTCATCCCTATACAGGTACATCTGGCGTGTCGCACAGACATGGGTCTGTTGCAGGTAAGACTGTTGCTAGTAATAGGCATGATACGGTGTATAGATATTCCCCATGTGTCCAGGTATGACATGCACACCTGGGTGTGCCCCAGTCACGGTATACAGGTTGCACCACCCGACACACACACCACCCATGTACAGTAGATACAACCGTTAGTATAGACCGGCATGACACCACATAACCCATCGGTGTGATATGTGCAGTCAGCTATGCATACAATGGTGGAGGTGTTCCACAATGGCTGCATGTGTAGTATGCATCGGTATGCCTTTGCGGTATGCACACAGTAACACATAGTGAGCTGTGATCTGGCCAGAACACAGGTGTGACCACTGTGACCTATGCCCCTGCATTGGGTACTGCGTTGTGACATGGCACATGACATGTCCCATGCACGTGGAGGTCTGTCCGCAACATTGTCACACCATGACATGACCTATGCACGACATAGCAGACATCCACAATGTCTGCATAGCCTTCGGGAATGTGACACCTCAGACTAGTACGGTTGTATGTCACATGGGTCACCACAGGGCTGTGTACACGATGCCCATCACACACAATTGTCCATGAACCAGACATACATGGCCATGGGTGATACCTACAGGCATGTTGCCACACAGTACATCCGCAGTGGGTAGTCACCATTGCACCCTGTCCACACATAGTGGGGTCATCACTGTAGTGGACCCCCTGGACATCCGATGTGGTACACCAGACAAATGGAATGCCTGTCAGCAGCCACTAGAGGTGCCACCAATGTCTACCATATACGTGCTGTTGAACAGCAGAACTGACTTGCAGACATGGCAATGCAATGCGTCCAGGTTACGCATCGCACAGAAACATACCTGTGTCCTGCTGCCGTGCAGTGACACAGTGCCCGTACTCCCCACTGTACAGCTATGTACACAGCTCACACCAACCACACCTGCACAGACATCCTTGTTACACATGCATTCTATCTGTAGACTGTACACATAACACTGCACTGTGACATCCGTTGTGATGTGGTGCATGTGGTGGGACACCATTGTCACATGTCCAGATGATACCACACATGTTTGCGGTGTACATGACATAGTGACGCCAGCCATGTGTACTGTTAACCTGCCCGTGGCCACATGGTGTATCACGGTGATGCATGCAAACTACCATGAATGTGTGTACTGCAAGCCTACTAAAAGACACCTGCCTGATGTAGTGTGCACTCCAGGGCAGTATGCATACTGCCACTATTAATGTCTGGGCTGCATTCACTGGACTGTGGTGTGGGAATGCTGCATGCCACCTGCAATATCACATGCATGATGTGTCTGCATGTGTGTGTCTGCGTGTGTATGTCAGCGTGTGTGTGTCCGCATGTGTGTGTGTGTGTGTGTGTGTGTGTGTGTGTGTGTGTGTGTGTGTCTGCGTGTGTGTGTGTGTGTCTGCGTGTGTGTCTGCGTGTGTGTAATGTAACTTAGGGTATGTCTTTGTATTCACAGGTGCTGTAGGTGCGTTCCCCTCCTGCGGTCCATCTGATGCTAGTGTCCCCACAGATACTAGCGGTGATGACCATGTGCATGAGGCACAGGCAGGGTCATCACGGGCAGAAGCTGTGCCATTGGAGAACATCCCACTTATGTCCCCCTCATCCCTTTACGGTTCAGATGCCGACACATACCACATCACCGTTGCCCATAGATGAAGGACAGTCAGCGTCTGTTGGCACCGAGCAGGAATGTGTGGTGGCTGCAGAAGGTGCAGGTACACACCATGTTGCCAGTGTAATGACTGGTGAAGTGCCACACAGGCATGTGGCAGGTGCTGCTCGTAGGAGGAGCACTGCTAGACATTCACCTGCCGTACAGGGTGCAGCAGCTGGTATAACCAGACGCATGTTTCAGACTGTAATGGCGGCACAGGCACGTGCCGAACGGCAGAACCAGGAAGGGCAGAGGCTGCAGAGGGCCGCAATCCGTTCCTTAAATGAGAACATCCAGTCATTGGCGAATGCTCAACAGCAGCTTGCCGATGTTCTGGATAGGAGATTAGGTGAGATGGTTGGGATCCTCGACCGAGGCATGGCCATCTGCAAGCGTGAGCTGTCCGTGCTGGAACACCTGGTAGGGGTGAGGCATAGGGCACGTGGGCGTAGGCCAGCAACACCACCTAGTGCAGGTCGACGTGTGCGTGCCACCTCCCATGCCCACTCACACAGTGCTGGTAGCAGCAGCAGTGCAGCTGCTGCTACACCAACCACACCAGGACACAGCAGGCCATGTGGACGTGGCCCTGGACGGTCCCAGCGTGGACACGGTTCCAGCGGACATGTGTCATCAAAGAGTGGCCACTCTATAACTCCACCCGGTAGTGCCCGTGCGACCCCAGGCAGGCACGGGTCCGCGTCGCAGGAGCAGACACAGTGAGCCGTACCACCTGCACTGTACAGTCTGGGGCTGCCAAGTATACCCCGTGTAGGCATCACAGATGACTGAACTGTGTACACACATACCCACACACAGCAGACACAACTGTAGGGCTCCACCACATCCACATGCATTCTGCACAGTCATGCCCAGTAAATGCACAGGCCCTTACACACACACATGATGTCATCCATTGATACAGCCTATGCCCGTGGCACACATATCACCCTGTGCATATGATGAAGCCTCTGCCGCAGAACCGTGATCTACACCATCGGTGCACGGTTATGCAAACATATTCTGATGCACAGGGTGGACAAGATAGTGAGAGGTGTATGTGATACCTGTGTCCGCATAGTATGCGATGTGTATGTTGCGGTGGTTGTGTATGGCGGGTGACAGGTGCGTATGTGGCGTGGGTCGAGTGCACTGACATCATGCAGCAGACATACCATGTAGTGGGTGCAGCATTCATTGTTTTGTGTACACGGTATGCGTGGTGGTTACATGTGTAGCACCATGTTGGTTCAGTTAACCCGTATGGCAATTATGGCGTACTTACGTGCCTACTGGAGCACTGTTATCAGTCCCCACGTGTAGCTGTGGGTACCACAGGCACATGTGGCAACAGGAGCATACCACAGGTACCCGCAACCTGCATGGACCCCTACATAGGTACATTAGGCGCACATGTACATTACCAGGCTATGTGCCCCACGGCATGTGTAATCCTAGCCAGGTGTGTGGCTGCTAACAGCCCTTCGGGTGGGGATACCACATGCACCGCTCTGCTGTCGCGCTGTCCAGCACTGAGACAGAGATGATGCCTGGTGCATACCTATGATCACACATCCACATCGCCATGATTACTCCTGGACAAAGTCAGTCAGGGCCTCTGCTTCACATGGGCTGGCAATCCTCTCTCCATGTTGTAGGGGTCTCTGGGCGTTGACCCTGTTCCCCAGCATGTCCTAGTCATCTTCGTGGTGAGGTTTCTGACAGTCAGCTTCTGTGCCGTGTTTGCCTGGAGCCTAGGAGGTGGAACATGTCCATGTCACCCAGGTCGGACATGGCCGTGTATGTCAGGCACAGATCACCACAGAGAGGCGTGCTGGGAAGGTATGCAGCCGGAGTCCCCTTGGTCGGGCAGCATGTGACACATGTCCCAGCACCTTTATCCCCGTGTCGTGGAACGTTTGTGGTTCTTCCGAGTGCTGCAGGTGTCAGTTTAGGTACAGCCCAGATGTGCCATTGTACGCAATCATTGGTCTGATGTGTGAAGTGTACAGGGGTACAATGAACTCCCCTGATGTGGATGTGATTCCTTCCTGACCAGGTGGCCACAGTGGAATGTCTTCCCAACCACATTGGCATTATGTGTGTTGACAGAGGTTACCGACAGGTGTGGTACCCATGTCCCAGAACACGTCCACCATGTTGAATGGATTACCACCTACATGTTACGTCGGGGCGAACATGTCCTTCCCACTGGGTAGGTCTGCACCTTCCCTGGTATGTAGCAGCAGGCCATGACTCTGGCACCAGTTATCCATATCTATGAGGCCCCAGGTGGATGTCCATGTCAGATGGGGTGTTGGGTATGGTGGCCGGTGTGCAGTCATCTGCATACCTTGTCT
>NC_056729.1:1279408648-1279546148 GCF_019279795.1 Protopterus annectens
CCCAATAGCCTTGTGGAGCCAGTGGACATCCCTGATCACGGGATAATGGGGTAGATTACTCAGCCTAGGGCTGATAACCTAGTACCAACCTATGAACCTATGTGATAGCGAGTGACATCTGATACAGGGATATGGTAGATATACAGTAGGTGACATAGACGTGCCTGTCTGCATGAACAGGTGCCAGCGTCAGCACAGGCACACTCACACAGGGATGCACACACATTAACTCTCTTGGCAGGGCCAGGAGTGCAACCTGTCACTAGTGGGATTGCACAACACATCAATGTGCAGGGAACACATGCACCACACAGGTGATACGGAGGTTGTATGGGCAGTGAGTATGAGGGGGTGTCAGACATAAGGTGGCATGCTTCACTGTGCCCTGGGGGAAGTAGTGCATGTGGATGTGGACATACGCACCATACAACACACACATGAACACTCAAGGTCCAGTTTGGACATGCATGGGTGCATGCCTGCATGGGTGTGTGGTGGCCAACAGTGCCAGCAGGTTATACAAGGGTAGAAGATGGGTATACCTTGGCATCAGCCCACATGACAATGGTCTGCATTGTGGCAAAGGCCTTTAGCTTCTGCATTTGCCCATACAGGTGGGTATTGCATCTGTCTTCCAGGCACCTGGGCTACCATTGTGTGTGGACAATGCTGTGCATCAATTACCATGTATGTGTTCCCTAGTCCATGACTTGGATGGTGTCTAGGATATGCACACATCCTACATGCATGTACAGTGACATGTGGAACTGTACCTGGGGTATCTGCCCCATACTGTGAACACAACGTATCATCAGATGTGCCAGTCTTGCCCACGTCTGGCAGGGAGTGGTACTGGTCAGCAGATTTACCCTGCACCCACATTGATAGCATGCTAACAGCATTTCCTGATGTCAGTGTCATCTGTCCATACAGACCATGTTGTCAGGCATGGTATGTCTGTTGTGAGTCACATGTGAAGGCACAGTGGGGCTGCTAACTGTGATTGGCAGGCCTTGATGTTACATGTATGGGTATGGCTTTGCACCCCAGCCTCTCAGCCATTTACATCTGTTATCCCTGTATGGTTGACATTGTGATATGTAGTAGGGCCACCATAAATTAAATTAGCAAAACCCCTCCACATTACACTCACACACACAATGTCTGGGAGTAGAACCCCTACCTAGCTGGTTTACTACATTACAGCATTACACAGTTATATTATGCGCCACAGTCATTACTGAAGTTCATCTTCCTCAAAGGTGTATTTTATAATTAATGACATCAGCAGGACTACCAAAGTAAGGCATTTGTAATGTACTGCAAGTGAGTAGCCTATAATGCATTGCTCCATACACAGACACTGAAACACCCACATCACATCCGAAACTGGCATAGACAGAGATGGAACACTATCACCATTCTAAATCACACTACAGCAGTATGCAGTTACAGAATGTGCTACGGCGATTACTGGGCTAGCAATTTCCCAGAGGTCTACTTCTAGATGAGTGACATCAGCAACATTGCAAAGTAGTGTATTTGTATTGTATGGAGTGTGGGTAGCCTAAAAAGCATGGCTCTCTACCCAGTCAGACACACACAGTTGCCAGGACTGGGGTTCAAACACCTACCTAACTAGTTTATCACACTACAGCAGTACACAGTTACAGGATGCACCATGGCATTTACTGGGTTATTACGTTCCCAGAGGTGTACTTCTAGATGAGTGACATCAGCAGCCTGGGCAAAGTAGTGTATTTGTATTGTATGGAGTGTGGGTAGCCTAAAAAGCATTGCTGTCTATGCAGTCAGACACACACAAAGACTCACACACAAACACACATTTGCCAGGGCTGGGGTTTGAACACCTACCTACCTAGTTTAGCACACTAAAGCAGTATGCAGTTACAGAACGTGCCACAGCAATTACTGGGTTATCATTTGCCCAGAGGTGTATTTCTAGATGAGTGACATAAGCAACCTTGGCAAAGTCATGTATTTGTATTGTATGGATTGTGGGTAGCCTAAAAAGCATTGCTTTCTACCGAGTCAGACACACACACACACACACACACACAAAACTTGCCAGGGCTGGAGTTCGAACACCTACCTAATTAGTTTATCACAATACAGCAGTACACAGTTACAGGACATGCCACAGTGATTACTGGGTTATTATATTCCCAGAGGTGTACTTCTGGATGAGTGACATCAGCAGCCTTATCATAGTAATGTATTTGTATTGTATGGAGTGTGGGTAGCCTAAAATGCATGGCTCTCTACCCAGTTAGATGCACACAGACGCTAGGGCTGGGATTCCAGCACCTACCTAACTAGCTTATCACACTACAGCAGTACACAGTTAGAGGACATGCCACGGCAATTACTGGGTTATCATATTCCCAAAAGTGTACTTCTAGATGAGTGACATCAGCAACCTTGGCAAAGTAGTGTATTTGTATTGTATGGAGTGTGGGTAACCTAAAAAGCATTGCTCACTACCCAGTCAAACACACTCACACACAGTTGCCAGGGCTGGGGTTCAGACACCTACCTAACTAGTTTATCACACTACAGCAGTATGCAGTTACAGGACATGCCATGGCGATTACTGGGCTATCATGTTCCCAGAGGTGTATGTCTAGGTGAGTGACATCAGCAGCCTTGCCACAGTTTAACATATGTATTGCATGGAGTATGAGAAGCCTAGCAAGCAGTTCACTCTACACAGTCAGAGGCAGAAAGGCACACACACAAGCACACACTCACACAATTGGCAGGTCTGGGGTTAGTACAACTACCTAGCTACTCTGTCACTACATGGAATGCGCCATGCATTTTACTGAGCTATAGCTCTCCCAATGGTGTAGTTCACATTGGATGACCTCAGCAGGCTTGTCATACTACTGCTATGGGGAGGGCAGTGTGTGCATGGGCCATACCCCATTCATGTAGGGGTTGACATGCCACATGCAGGCACACCAGGGTCATATGTCACAGGTGCATGTATACAGCTACTAGATGGTTGCTTCCTTGTACCGTCTTATTGCACAGCTGGCACATACACCACATAGTCGGTCAAGCTGACATGTACTGGTGGCTAGTATCCGCAGTGGGTTACATCTGCACCTCATGTGTTGGAGGCTCTTACGCTGTGTGCCAGTTGGGACAGGCCCACATGGCTCTTTGTCACAGTCACCTTCTTCCACACATCTATGCCCATGTGTCTGTGGCTTATTATAGTGTGTTGTCCTTACATATTTATCTGCATTCCTATCCACTGTGTGTGCAAGGCAGGAGTGGTGCATACTGACATGTGTTAACACTGAGAACTGCAACTTGCAGATATGTCTGGTCCACTGGTGTTTGCAGACATGGCCTTCATGTATTTAAATGTGTGAGCATGCCCAGTATGACCTCTCAGTATGTTGTTGACTGACATTGCCTTCATTCCTCTAAGTGTGTGAGCATGCCCAATATGGCCATCTGTGTTGCATGTGTGGACCACGTCAAGGTTGTTTGTACTGCAGTGCTGGCCTTTTGTTGTACACCAGCGGGTAGCATGCTGTTTCTGCAGGGTATCCATTGGTCATTTGCCATTGACTGCTGCTACATTTCTACATAGCAGGGGGACACCTGACTGTTTCTACTGTTCTACACAGGAGTGGGGGGGCACACCTGACTGTTACACTATGTGTACGTTTGATGGGGGGGTGCACCTGGCACTTGTACACATTTGCTAGGACTGTACTGGTAAGTCAGGTACTCCATTTCAGTCTGTAGTCTTACCTGTCCTGCTGGCTAGGGCTTACCAGTCTAGTACAGATCCTAGCTTTGTTTACCTACATATTAGTGTTTGACTTCCTAGGCTTCACAACTTACATCTGACTGCCTGGCCTGCTGCGGTCTGTCTGTGAAGGACTGGGGGAGGGGTTAACCATATGGCACATTTGGAGGCCATAGTACAGCATTTGTTTGTATTAGTCTTCACCTGTCCTGCTGGCTGAGACTGTTGCTGGGTATGTGATCCTTCCTGAATGGTATGTGTGGCTCTTATGGACACCCTTGTCACTCAGGCCATTTCCTGCAGTGGGTTTTGTCACCCTGTGTAGTACTGGCTACTATGGTGACTCCAGTATGTGTTACATATCTCATGCTGTTACTGTGGGTGTCTACTCTCTGCTGCCTTGACATCCGGCCACCCAGTTCCCTTGCATGTTCACATCCATACCATAGCTACAGGTAAAAAAACATTCTACTCCATTTGACAATTGGTAGGTAGATTGACTTACCTTGAGGGTGTGCCAGACTTGAGGATGGTGCTGGAGGGTTGCTTATGTCAGATGCACATAGTACACTCCCTATACATGGTTAGGCACAGGTAGCATCATGTTTGGCATCCCTTTTACTGTCTGTGCGAGTCAGAGAGAGGTGTCATTCCCTGAGGCCCTACTGTGTCAGTGCATATGCTATGCGTTGCATCTTTGCCAAGGCCAGGGCACGCCCCCTTCTGCCTACTGGAGCAGGCTCAGGTGTTCCTCCTCTGATTCACTCTGTACCTGCACAGGCCTTGGCATTGGTGGGGGGCTGTGTGGCTCTGCCCCATGCTGTTCCTGCTGCAGCTGTTTCCACAGGATCATATTGTGTAGCATAGCACATACCATTACTATTTGGGTACATGTAGCTGGTGAATGCTGCAGGGCTCCACCGGATGTGTCCAGACACCGGAACCGTGAGATGAGCATCCCAAACACATGCTCTACTATATGTCTGGCCTGTGTGTGTGCATCATTATGGCGTTGTTGTTGTTCAGGTGAGTGTGCATTTCTGATGGGTGTCATCAGCCACAGCTCCAGGGGGTACCCAGCATCCCCCACTAGGTGACTGTAGGGGTTGTCCACATCAGCAAATCTGTGGTTCAGCTGTGTCAGTTGCCATATGTGTGAATCGTCATAGCTTCCAGGGCAGCTAGCACACACATTCAGTATAATGCCCTGGGCATCACATATGACCTGGCAGTTGATGGAGGGGATGCCCCTGCGGTTGATGTAGGCCCTACCCTGCTCACCAGGTGGTGCTTTGATGCATAAGTGTGTGCAGTCTATAGCACCCACTACCCCAGCATAGTTAGCTGTTTGGTGGAAGAGATGCATATTGCGGGTCAACACCTTACGTGTGTTGAGGAAATATACGTGTTCACTGGCATGTGCTGACATGGCATCCAGGAAATGGTGGAATACTCCGGATGCTGATGCCTGTGAGATGCCCATGTTATCCCCAGTTGTAGTTTGGGAGGTACCTGTGGCTAGTATACCTAGGCCTACACATACCTTGGTATCCACTGGGATGGGTTCCCCTCGGCCAGTGTGGTGTGTTAGGTGTGGCTTGCACAGCTCAACTATTTGCTGTAGGAGGTCTCTGTCCACCCTATAGCACTCCACTATCTCCATCTCATGTAGCCCCTGGTAGGTTACCCTGGGTCTGTACACTCTTCTCGGTCTCCTCACTGTGGGTTGTTTGGCAGCATTGACATCCTTACCACCCTCAGCCTCTTGCACATGTTCTATGTTGCCTGCTGCAGCCCTTCTCATTTTGTAGGTGTGGTTTTAAAATGTTCCCGCTTGTATACACCGGTGGTGTAGAGTGTGGAAAAACCATGGGGGGAGGCGTTTGCTTGGTTTATAGTGGTGTTCTGGGCTGGGCTGGTCTGCTTCCTGTGTGATTAGCTGATTCTGATACATTTCACCTGGCAGTTCAGCTGGGTCTCCTTGATTACCTTCCTACTGCTGTTTTCCCTTCCCATCCCCTCCTTGTTTAGGCCCATGAGCGCCACACAAATGGAGTGCTCAAATGTGCACGCAGCTGCTTTTTCCTGGTTTAACTTCCTTTTTCTTCCTGTACAACCCAATGCGCAGACACACCCGCTTACACTTGTAAAGAGAGCTAGGCAGGTTTAGACACACCCCTAGCTTAGCTGTGCTACGCTAGGAGCAATCCCGAGCCACAGGTCTCCATTCCACTTACATTATGCCTGACACACCCCCACATGATGTCAACTATATTCTAGTCTTGCACCCAGCTATTTATACACTTACACTCTTGGGACTTGCCTCACACACTGGGAAAATCTAGGATTCACTAACCCTTCCCTCATTTGCATAGGATTGCTTGTTAATGCATAGTTTCATGTCCCACACTGAGCCTCCCCCCTTAGCAACCATTACGCACTGGCCAGGTTGTCTTCTGACTGCCATTGACTTGCATGGCAGAATACTGATTTTTATTAGAATGCTTATTTTAGGTTTATTTTATTAATTTCCCCCCTGATCCCATTTGCGTGTCACTGCCCTATGCTTAACTGGGCAAGGTAAAATTAAACGTTGTTTATTTTTTTTTCTTTTACATTTTGCAATGCCAATGGCCTTCTACTTGGACATTGGTTCACAGATTAGTAGTAAGCTAACTGCCCTTGTGAGCCATTTTAAGCCTAGCCAATTATCCCTTGTGAGATTCAAACCCTGCACCTTGTGTTTGTAAGGAAAACACCTTAACCATTACGCTACCCTCCCAACCCTTAAAAAGTTGCTCCTCTACAAAGAGATACACACACACACTCTCATACAGTTGTCAAGTGCAGGACTTGAAACCCCTAACTAACTACTATTACAATACTAAAGCAGTATGCATTTACACGACATGCTATACACATTATTGGCATGCTTCCTCAATGATTTGCACCCTTTATTTGGAGCTGTCATAGCTCCGTTTTGTAAATTGCTGAACTGTACTCGGTTACTAACCGAGTACATTTCTGCACACTGCACTCATCCTGCACGAATGGCTGCCAGCTTCCTGGATTGCATATTACACTCATTTGCATGGTTTTCACCTGCAAATGAATTATTACATGAGCTTCGTCCATCTGGGTACATACAGGGAGAGCTCGGTCCATGCAGGATTAGCCTAAGAGCTCACGTGCATGTCCCGGGAGCTCATTCCTGGATCGCACGTCGGCCATATTGCTGAAAATAGCTCTTAAACTAATCCTGCATGCTATAAAGGGCTTCGTAAATCCTTATCTGTCAGGTTACAAGATAATGGTAGAAAGAGAAAACTGTCCATAGAAACCATTCATAAGAGATTCATGTATTTATTTATTTATTTTTAGCATGTTGTGTTGATTTTGTAATTATCATTGTATGACATGGAGCATTTCTCCCCGGGCCTCCACTGAAAATGGGCAGTTGCCCAGCTGGACCTTCCCGGTAAACAAATGTAAAATAAAATAAAATAAATAAATTTATTGACGTTTGATTTCTGTGAAAGTCTGACTTGGTAGAAGCCCATTTTCAGCAAAGGCTCAGGGAGAAAAGCTCCAAATTATTACAAAACATTTTAAAAAAAATAATTTTACATTCTTCAACAATAAAAAAATATCTGCAGTTTAAATTTTTATAACAAATTAGACATAATATAAAAACTGGTGAAGAATTGATACAAGTTATATGACAATCATTTAATATTAGAGAAATTTTAGACAGTTTGCCAAGAAATTAGAGGTAAGTTTGTCTAATGCAGACAGGAACTGCACAATGAAGTCAGGGAAAACAGGATTTTAGTATATTTAGAGAGAAAGTTAAGGAAGAGAATTTGATAGAAGTAAGGAAGTAAGTGAAGAAGAGAGAGTAAAGAGGTGCAAGGAAAGAAAAGGTACTTGAGATGCCAACGATAATCTGCCCACCAGTCCACAGGTAATCATGGGCAGATAGAATCAGTACTTCATGAAGCTTCTGATTGAATGAAATCCTATACATACATATATACATATACATACATACAAATGTTTCAAGCATGTGCATTAATGCCCTTCTAGCTTGCCAATACACCAAAACTCTTGTTCCCATAATAAATGTCCAGTCTGTTCTTAAAAATATCTAAACTAGTACTTGCATTAATGTAATTTGGTAGTCTGTTCCAAGCATCAGTTACTCTGTCAGACAACCAGTTAGTACACTTCTCATTCCTATAGAATCTTCTACATAGGTTATCTGATGATTCTGTACTACTTTTTGACAACCCCAAACATTCCCGGAGGTAGTTTTCCCTAAATGCCCTATATACCTGAATAAGATCTCCTCTTAAATATCTGTAAGAGACACTGCACAAGTTCAAAGATTTTAGTCTTTCATAATAACTTAAATTTTCACATCCATGGATGCCCTTGGTATATTTCCACTGTACTCTTTCCAGTTTATTCATGCTTGTTTTCCTGTAGGGTTTCCATATTGTTATTCCATACTCAAGTTTGGGTCTAATGTAACTAATGGACAATGACTTCATTATGTTTGATTTCCTAGACTTTATAAATCTTTTTATACAACCTATAGTTCTATAACTATTATTAGCCAATTGGTTGATATGATTGGAAAAACTCATAGCTGAATCTGCCCGTATACCCATGTCCCTAAATGAGTCTACAGTTTCAATCACTGTGTGCTGTATTAAATATTCACCTTTCATTCTATGTCTCCCAAATCTCATATGCTTAGTTTTTGATGTATTTATTAACATATTATTGTCCTGTGCACACATGGTCAGTTTAGTCAAATTATTTTGCAGACATGCCTTAAATGTAACACTTGTAATCAGTTTACCCAATTTCAGGTCATCAGCAAATTGACTGTAGAACACCTCAGATGAAAAAGTAAGGTCTGAACGATACAATCTAAACAAGTAAGGGCCTAGGACAGAGCCCTGTGGGACACCTTGACTGTAACCAAGGATTTTACCGGTCCCATTGGTGTGTGATACTTGCCATGTCCTATTTGTAAGCCATGCAGCAATCTATCTTATCAACAGTACATCAATACCTAGTTGTACTAATTTATTGATCAGTGTTTTGTGTATGACCCTGTCAAATGCTAAAGTTAATCTATATAAATCACAGCAAACTTTTGCCTTCATAGATGTTATTATATTGTTACAGAACATCATGTTACAGGTGGTGATAGATCTATTTTCAACATATGCATGCTGATATATGGTTTCAAGTCCCAACCTATCCACTTCTGACAATAACTTATCCAGTATTACCTTCTCCATTATTTTTCCACAACATGAAAGTAGACTTAAGAGTCTATATGATTCTGGGTTTTTCCTACAGGTTTAATAAGTGCATGTCTCCAATCATGAGGACTCTCCCCATATTTATATGACCTAGTGAATAATAGATATAATGGTAGTGTAACTTCTTGCTGAAGTGTTCTCAGGTCATTGTTACTTATTCTGTCTCCTCCCTGTGCTTTGTTTGGATCCAGTTTGCACAGTTCTTTTTCGATATAATCTAATTTGATTCCAGTATCTGGGGTTACCTGGATATCACTAGGACAACTTACCACCCCTTTTGTGGAGCCAAACTGTTTTGCATAAGATTTTGTAAATATATCTATAATCTTTTGTGTCTGAGAATAAATGTTAGGATCTGCACACAGTTTATCAATTTGTGTATCGTTACTCCTTCCACATCTTATGTATCTATAAAAAGGTTTCCTATTATGCTCAATATCTTTATATAAATTTTCTTCAAATTTTTCTTGATCTTGTCTAACACTATGCTTAATCTGTTTGTCCAGCTTGTTTATTTTGGTTTTCAAAGTTGTAGTTTGTGTTTTAGTGCTGTATGAACAGCCTATAATGAAAGAGGAAGGAGAATAACCCATATTAAAAGTATGTATGCCCATACATATCAAGCAGAGCGCCTCAATGGCCCTCTTCAAAAGGAACCTTGATGATTGGATGGGAGATAGGAAATTCACCCCGGGGATCATGTCAGTCACCCTGCTAGACAGGGGTCTGGAGAAGTAAATATTGTGGGAAGAAATATCCAGGGAATTGTTATGGCTAGGCTTGCATAGGCCCTATGGCCGATAGCCTAGTACCAACCTATGAACCTATGAACCTACGAAGTGTACTAAGGAAAATAAAATCTGGGAAACTGGCAGACTCAGATGAAGTCACAGAAGATATGATGTCCTCAGAGCTTACTCTTTGTAGTATGAAGAGAGTGACATATCATAGACAACTGCAGACAAGACATTCTAGTGTGAATGTAAACAACAAATGGAATATTCATAATTGAGGGTATTACAGAGATATGAAACTCCTCTTAAACTGCATGATAATTGGAGACAATGACTGATAAAGGAATACATGGAGTAGTAGAAAGTAAGATGTGAGATGATCAGTTTGGATTCAAAGCAGGATACAATACAACTGGGAACTGGCCCAAGGTTTGCATTTGTAGCAAGACAGATCGGGAAGATGATTTAATTGATGAAGAAAGAGTCCAACTGAGCATTGCTAGACATGAAGAAAGCATGTGACAAGGTCCTAATACAGCAGATATGAGCAGTCCTATAATGGCTCAAATTCTGGAAAGCACTGGAGGAACTAGTGTCAGTTATGCACAACGGCCTAGTGACACAACTATGAACAGTGCTCAGAATCAAAGAGTTGGTCACAGCAGGAGAGGATATGCTTCATAGTTGAGCTCTGGCTTCACTGCTATCACAACTGCCGATGGACATTATCAACAAACATATTAGTATGGATGGATCAACAAAGCTAATGGATGCAGATGATGAGAAACTGCGATCAGACACTGAACAGGAACTTCAGAAAATAATAGGAGATTGGTATGCAAAATGGAAAGCATAAGGAAAAGTCTGTGTGAACAATACAATGATTATGGCAGCATATAGAAAATATTCCATTATATGCTGAAAACTGAGATAGAAGGGAAAATAGTGGATGAGGTTAATTATTTCCAGAATCTGGGAGATGTGGTTGAAGAAAATGGAAATCTGAACGAGGAAGTCAAACTAAAGTCAGAGGAACTGCAGCCAGTTAAAACAAAGTGTCAGAGTAGTGTGTGAGAGAAGAATGTGATAGAAGCTGAAAAGCATGGTGTACAAAACATTTTCAACCAGTGCTTCATTATGGCACAGAAACCTAGACAAGACAAAACAGCCAAAGAAGCTTGATGGAGATGAAGTACCTGAGCTGGGTAGCAGGATGCACAGTGTGGAACAAATAAAGAAATAAAGGCATCAGAGTGGCAGGCAGAGAATCTCCATTAGATAAAAGCTCAGGAAGAATAGATTGCAGTGTCACAGAACAGAAGAGTTGGTAAAGCAGCTTTGATGTTAACAGGAAGAAGGCAAGAGGAGATGAGGATGTACAGCAATGAAGGCTGGATACTGGCTTTAACCTGAGAAAAAAATGGCAACATTTGGCAAAACACTGCAACCCCAGTGTAACGTGAGAAAAGGGAGTTGGTGATTATGATGATTTCCAGTATATTATTTTTTATTATAAATAGGAGGTCACAGAGGTAGATAATTTCTTGGAATTCCCAGAAAGGAATAATATTTGTAGAACATTCCAGTTATTACTTTTATTTGCTTTTTCTGTATTGGCAGAAAATGTATAGAGACTTGATTCAATAGGCTGAATAAAATATTACATAGGAAATGACAGAAAAAATTATCTTATGAGATCATTTAATCTCACTTGGGCAATGTTTTCTTTTAGATGTGAGCAGAAGCTTAGATACAAATAGTTTACAATGCTTCTTCCACAAGTTAGAGAAAACTAACAGATCCACATTGCAAGTTGTTTCCTGTTTCAGTGTCTGCTCTTGTAAAGTCTCTGTTTACTGTTGTATGAGCAACCTCTTGGTTATCAAAGGGTATATGTGGCCTTATAAATCATATTATTTTAGCTTAAAGTGCATTTTCAAAGTACTTTCAATTAAAACATCAGAAAGATGCCAGCATGTTTGATATAGAGGGAAATATGCTGCACACTCAAAGATTGCTGCAGCTAATATGGCTAAATGAATAAGGAAAATGAGGTTGTAAACCTCTTCTATTTTACAATCTATTTTATCTGTCTATTTTGGTATCTATTTATCTATCTATTTATCAACACAAAATAAAAGTTAAGTAATACTAAGGTGAATTACTAAAATATAGTGCAGTTGTCTTAGTAACTTTTGTTGTAAAACGAATTTAGAATGCAAATGCAGCTGTTGTCATCTCTCTGATGTTTAATTAAGGCCCTAGATTTCAACATAATAAATGGATAATTAAT
This sequence comes from Protopterus annectens, assembly GCF_019279795.1. Taxonomy (NCBI): domain Eukaryota; kingdom Metazoa; phylum Chordata; order Ceratodontiformes; family Protopteridae; genus Protopterus; species Protopterus annectens. The sequence goes on from NC_056729.1 coordinate 1,279,420,805, forward strand.
GTGCATTCAAGGTTGAAATTGTTGAGCTTGTTGCAGCTGTGTATGCTTGTGAATTGAACTGAGTTCACAAATTAGGTTCTAAGCTGCTACAAAGTGAATGTTATAGTGGTATGCAAAGCATGGAAATGGATGTATTAACCATATATTCATTTTTATTTTCACCGTTAACATGGCTAGTATATTGCTGACAGACTGTAGATATAAGACACAGGGTCTGGAGATGCCTATGTGACTATTATATATTGTTTTTTTTTTTTTTTTTTTTTTTTTTTTTAGGTTTAGTATAACTGAGCAGAGGGCATGTTTGAAGCAAACTGAATTTCAAGAAGTACACATAAAAAGGAGAGGCTACTCCACAGAGACTATGCTATGAAAAGACTAAGGTGACTATATACGTGATATACAGGTATCACAAGCAAAGCTGTCATTATCTAAAGCAATGCAAATCATTCTGTCTGTTCAGTTCCAATGTTTATTTTAAGATGCATGCAACATAGACTGCCCCATTCAGCAATCTACTTTATAGTTTATTAAGATATCTGCATGGCATTTCACTCCCTCAAGACTGGGACAATTCCAGGCTACCTGAGATTTGGGCAAGTATAAAGACTTTTATACCTACAGGACCATAAAGTAGTTTGGGAGATTTGTAGATGTTTTTATAGGTTCATAGGTTCATAGGTAGATGCTAGGCTATCTGCCCTAGGGCATTTATAAGCCTAGCCAGAGTATATTTGGCTTCCTCCTTCCTATTAGATTAGCCTACTGTGCCTCTGTAAAGTAGGTCACAGAAGGTACCCTTTTAAGATTAGTTTACTGTGCCTATGTCTAGCAGGGACATAGGAGAGATCCCAGGGGTGAATTTGCAATTTCCCATCCATGCATCCAAATTTCGCTTGAAGAGGTTCAGCGAGGGGTTATGTCTAACATGAACTGGGATTCTATTCCAGAGTGAGGGGAGCCTTTGGGAAATAAATCTGTCCCTCCAGCATGTCCTATTTATTTTTGTGCTGAGGTTTAGGTCCCTGGAGCGTGTAGCTCTAAGGGACTTGGATTTTTTGAGGTGGAGCACGTCCATTAATTCTGGGTTTGACATGGCTTTGTACGTCAGGCATAGATCTCCTTTGAGTAGGCACAAAGCAACTGAGTAGAGCTGGAGTTTCTTTAGTCGAGCTGCATAGGACATCTGTTTGTAGCCCATGATCCTCTTGGTGAGGAACTTTTGGGGTCTCTCCAGTTGCTGCAGGTGTCGGGTAAGGTACATCCCAAAAGGGGCATTGTATTCAATTATGGGCCTGATGAGTGACAAGTAGAGGGGCACAATGACCTCTCTTGATCTAGATGCGAACCCTTTCATGATAAGGTGGGCTATATAGAAGGTCTTTCTAACCACTTTGGCAACATGATTATCAAAGGAGAGATTACTATCTATGTTGGTCCCCAAATCTCTAATTACTTCTTCCATACTTAATGGATTACCACCTATGTGGTAATTTGTGGGCACCTTGTTTTTCCCAAAGGGGATGACTATGCACTTTTTAGCATTTAGCTTGAGGCCGTGGCTCTGGCACCAAGCATCCATCTCTGTGAGACCCTTCTGGAGGATGCTTGTGTCAGCTGGAGATTTGATTATGGCCCCCAGTTTGCAGTCATCTGCGAACTTAGTCAGCCATAATCCCCCTGTGTTAGCCTGAACCTCAGAGAAGTATATACCGAACAAGAGAGGTCCCAGAACTGAGCCCTGTGGGACACCACTTGCAACTGGTTTGGATTTGGACATGGCACCTGCGATTCTGACCATGTGGGTTCTATCTCTCAGCCAGTTTGCAACCCATCTTGTGATATAGGGGTTGATATTTAAGCTGGTAAGCTTATTTATGATGCCTGAGTGGGGTATTGTGTCGAAGGCTTTTGCGAGGTCCAGGTAGGCTGTGTGGGCTACCTTGCCCTCATCTATGGCTTTGGTAACTGTTTCAAAGAAATCAACTAGATTTAAGATGCAAGATCTACCCATAGCAAAGCTGAATTGGGTAGGGTCCAGTGTCTGGAGGCTCCCAATGTCTTTGTTTATGAGTTCCATGATAATATACTCCATAGCTTTACAGACCAGACTAGTCAGGCTGATAGCTTCCGGGGTCTGTTGTGGCACCACCTTTGTGGAGTGGGACCACTGTAGCTGTACGCCATTCTTTGGGTACATATCCTGTAGTAAGGCTAAGTTTGAACAGTGACTTAATGTGAGGGTTCAGTTATTCTTGGAGCTCATGTAAGACACAGCCTGGGACACCGTCCGGTCCCATAGATGCTGTGTTTTTTGCTTTGGAGAGGGCAGCTTTCACCTGTGCATCTGTGATGTCAGGGAGGTTACATTCAGTTGGGATAGGCATTTGCTCCTTTGGGGGGGTAAGGGGGGAGATGTTTACGCTGAATCTGTCTGCCAGGATGTTGGTTATGTCTGTAGGTTTGGTATATTTTGTACCATTATGCAACAATTCAGAGCATATCAGGGAGTTTCAGCCCATGTTTCTGACATAACTAAAGAAGGCCTTGTGATTATCTTTAGTGGCTAGGGCAATTTTTCTTTCAAAACTGGCCTTTGATGATTTTATGAGGGATCGAAGTTTCTTGCTAATACTGATCAGAAATGCCTTCCCTTTTTGGGATTTTGCTCTGTCATGTAGTAGCTTCCTCCTTTTGTTGTATAGCTTATTTATGGCCGGGGTCCACCAGACCGGTCTCCTGTTTTTGGAGGAGTGAGTCTTGGCTTTATTTGGGATAGCACGATGCATGCATTCTTGCAGGTACTCATAGAATGCATTTGTAAAGGATTCTATGGATTGAGCTGTATTATCCTCTGGCCCAGGGGCTTTGAAGGATTCCACCTCAGTCTTGAGAAGTACAAAGTTGGCTTTGGAGAAATTCTTTACAGTGATTTCCTTGGCTGGGGGTGGGGACGGGATATGGATGTCCAGGGAAATTTGTTTATGGTCTGATCTTACCAATGAGGGGTTTACCTCTGTTGTGGAACATAGAGTCCCCATGTTGGTGATGACCAGGTCCAATATGTTGTTCCCTCTTGTGGGAGTGGTGACCAGTTGTTCCATTGCGTTAGAGTTTATAAATTCAAGGAACCATTGGGCGAGGGTGTTTGGGCTTGAGTAGTTTCCCCAGTCAATGTTTGGGTCGTTGAAGTCACCCAATAACATAGTGTTTAGAGAGAGCTTCATATTCTCCAGTGTTCTCAGGAATGCCAAGTGGGGTTCCTATAATAGGGAGGGTGTTCTATAGCAGGCTACAAACTGAAAGGCAGTTTTGCCTGCTGTTAGTTATACATGGATGGTTTCCGATGCTTCGTGCAGTGCCACTAACCTGGAGGTGTAGGTATCTTTGATTTATATAGATACTCCCCCTCCTTTTGTGCTTCGGTCCGAGTTTTGGGGCCGAAACGCATGGTATGAGTTATAACCTGGTAGTGCTGGGGTGCTCTCAGGAGTCTTGAACCAGGTTTCTGTTACTGCACAGACATCGATTTTCTCCATACTGAGTAGAGTCTTGAGTGCGTGCATCTTGAGGTTTAGATTTCTGGCATTGAGTAGCATTACCTTTAGTTTTTTTATCCTTGGGTTGTCTATGGAGGTGGGTTTGTCCTTTAAGCCTTGCCTAAAAAGAGGCACTATAGGGGTAGCAAGAGCCTTGGCCAGTATACAAAAGCCTAAGGGTGACAGGTGCAAGCCGTCCCTAGCAAAGCAACGTGGCTTGTCGAGCATGTCATCCCAGGCTGACAGACACTGGATCCCCTTTGAATGACACCAATACTTTAGCCAATTGTTGAAACTGATCATTTTGTCTTTATACTGTGGCATCATTCTTGGTGAGGGCAAGATGCTACTCAAGGTCAGGGACATACCAGCCTGGGCTACATGGTCAGAGAGCTCCTCTATGTCTCTTTTCATGTAGTCCAGGGAGGTACGTCTCAGGTCATTCACACCAGCATGGACAATGACGGAGTCATACTTGTACTTGTTTTGGAGTGACCTTAGTGCTTGCATTATGTGGTGGATCCTGGCACCTGACAGGCAGCTTACAGTGACCTTCTCCTTGTTCAGTCTGGTGAGTGGGACGTCAGTGTCCCGTACAATAGAGTCCCCTATAACAAGTGTATTTGGTGTGTTGTTTGGCCTTATGGGCTGTGACTGTGAGGCACACTGATTTTGTGAGATATGTGATTTGTGGGTATTGTTGAGGGGTGGCTGTTGCTTGGATATCTGCTTAGGAGGTCTTTGCTGTTTAGGCAGATTTTTATTTAGAGCCTCCGAGTATGTTTTTGTGTGTTTATGTGTTGGGTATGCAGATGCAATAGGTCTGCGTGAGACTGCATTTGTGGTGTGGGTGGTTACCTTTTCCTCCTGACTGACCATGCCAGTCTTGGGTTGAGAGAGCTCTGCCTCCAGTTTGGCTGTGTAACTAAATCTCTCACATGTATTAGAGTTTGTTGGAAGGAGGAGAGGGTTGCCTGTGTACATAAGGCAATTGCAACATTGCCTCAAAATTCCCAGATTCACCAGTAATTGAGTGCAAGGTAAGGTGACCCAGACTATAATACAGTGCTATATGTTACAGATGTCTATTTCTGGTTAACCCCTGTGTATCAATTGTTTTAGAGGGGGCACAAACCTTTCATCTTAGAAAGACAGCAAGGAAGTTAGAGCTCAGATGACAGAAGGCTAGAGATTCCAACGACTTTGGCAGCTTGCAAGGTAAACCCTTAACAAATATAGATAAACACTGGAAACAGAAGCCTAATGATTGAAAATTGCAATCAATATTGAATCCATTTACACATTTCTTAGCTGTGCTTACAGTTCAAATGGAAGTTAACACCAGTGCAAAATATCCTCCTGGGCTGATATGGTGAAGACATTCAACAGAAGCATTAGCTGTTTGTGATATGCAACAGGTCAGCATCCATAGACTTAAAGTAACTCTAGCCCAAAAACTCCATTACAATGAAGTGGCACTATGGTCAGCAGGTAGTGAAGCTAATGGGTTGTGGGGAGCAGGCTGATGCTGAGACTAGATCATAGGTTCATAGGTAGGTACTAGGCTATCAGCCCAAGGGCCTAAGTAAGCCTAGCCAACAAAGTTCCCTGGCTTACGCCAACCCAAGAAAGTTTATTTCCTGTGCCCCTGTCAAGCAGAGCCACAGAAGTGATCCCCGGGGTGTATTTCCTATTTCCCATCCACTCATCAAGATTTTTCTTGAAGAGTGTTAATGAGGAACTTTGCTTGACATAGATGGGTAGCTTGTTCCAGAGTACGTGAAGTCTCTGGGACAGGAATCTATCCCTCCAGCAAGTCCTGTTTATTGTGGTGACAAGGTTTAGGTCCGTGGAGCATGTAGCTTGGAGGGATTTGGATTTCTGTAGGTGTAGCATGTTCAACAGCTCTGGGTTTGACGTAGCTTTATATGTTAGGCAGAGATCACATCAGAGTAGGCGATATGCTACAGAGTAAAGCTGGAGTTTTTTGAGACCATCAGTGTAGGGCATCTGTTTGAGGCCAGTAATTCTCTTTGTGAGGTACTTCTGTGGTCTTTCCAGCTGCTGCAGATGTCTTGTGAGTTAAATTCCAAAAGGAGTATTGTACTCTATAATGGGTCTAATGAATGTCAAGTAGAGGGGAACAATGACCTATTTTTTCCTGGATGAGAACCCTTTTGTGATGAGGTGTGCCATGTAGAAGGATTTCCTGACTACTTTGGCAATGTGATTATCGAAGGTGAGACTACTGTCCACCTGGGTCCCAAAGTCTCTTATCATGCATTCGGTGTTAAGAAGACTGCCGCCTATGTGGTAGTTCATGGGTACAGAGTTTTTACCAAAGGGGATAACAATGCACTTTTTGGCACTGAGCTTGAGGCCATGGCTCTGACACCAGGCATCTGTCTCAGTGAGGCCCTTCTGTTGGATGTCCGCATCATTTGGGGATTCGACTATAGCTCCTAGTTTGCAGTCATCTGCAAACTTCTTTAGCCAGAGGCCTTCTGTGTTAGCCTGTACTTCAAAAAAGTAGATACCAAACAAAAGAGGTCCCAGGACTGAACCCTGTGATACTCCATGTCACTGGTTTGAAGTCAGATTTGGAGATTGCAACTTTTACAGTGTGGGTTCTGTCAGTGAGCCAGTTGGCAACCCACCTTATGACATAGGGATTTATACCTAGTTTAGTGAGTTTAGCTATAATTCCAGAATGGGGGATGGTGTCAAAAGCCTTGGCGAGGTCAAGATAGGCTGTGTGAACCACTGGTAGTACACTCATTCCGGAGTTTTCCATCTCTTCCTTGACAGTTAACTAGTAGGGTTTATAAACCAGTAAACATAACAAAAGCACAGTGTTGGAATTGACTCAGGTACAAAACTTACTTTTATTAACTTTTCTGCACTTAATAAAATGATAACACATTATCACACATGTTAAAACAATAACATAGGTGCTTTTGTCCATTAAATAATGGACTTCTTCAGATACTATGCACTTAAAAATAAGAATTAAAATACACTTCAAACATAGTTCATTGGTCATCGCAGGCAATTCAAATATTCCCTGATTGGTTTAACAAAAAGCTTTGCACCAATAACCAGAATGAATCCTATTTACATATTGCTTAACATTGCAATTTCATTGGTGGATAGGAAACCCAATACACTAATCATCATAGACAGCTCAAGTTATACAAATTGGTTAAAACAAAGGCTTCCCATGTGAAAACCACTATATTTCCATTTAAAATATTACATCAAGCTGGGATCTTCATTGGTGAATAAAAAATATACACCCCTTCCCTATTTGTTCCCAGTCATTATGCAATATGTAAATAGGACTCATTCTGGTTATTGATGCAAAGCTTTTTGTTAAACCAGTCAGGGAAGATTTGAATTGTCTGCAATGACCAATGAACTGTGTTTGCATTATATTTTAGTTCTTATTTTTAAGTGCTTAATATGTGAAGAAGTCCATTATTTAACGGACGAAAGCACTTATGTTATTGTTTTAACATTTGTGATAACATTTTAGCATTTTTATTAGGTGCGGAAAAATGAATAAAGGTAAGTTTTGTATCCGAGTCAATTCCAACACAGTGTTTTTGTTATGCTTACTGGTTTGTTGGACTTGTATTACCTGTAATAGTAGAGTAGTAGGTTTATACACTGAGAGATCAGTGATGTTAAGTGATATCAGATCATAAATCTGTGTCTATAGAAAATTTGCTTTGGCATTTATGACTTACCAATGACTTTAGCTTCTAGATTTTATGAACACAAACCAAAAATTTAAAAAGTCACATTTTGCATTTGCGATTTTAAGGAAGAGGAAAAACATTTAGGTGGCTCTCAAACAATGGAATCTCAGTATGCTGATGAACCAAAACACCAAAATGTAATGTCCTAAACAAAGAAGGGCAATAAATAAACTCTGATTTTTGGGGGGCCAAGGCCCCCTATATTCCCAATATGAGGGTCAAGTCTTCCACACCTCCAAATATATATATATATATATATATATATATATATATATATATATATATATATATATATATATATATATATATATATCTGCACTACAGCTGCAGTGACTCAAAGAAGAGAGGGATCTTCATCAACAAAGGAATCACTATAGTCACACCCTCAGAAATCACACTGGCAGTGGTTTCCTAAGTAAAGCAGTGATCGGCATTCTGTTTGTTGACATCTTAACCTTTGAGCAATTCATGTTCAGGGAATATCATCTCAGCCACCAGTGGATATACCATTTTGGAAAACCAAATATACTGTTAATTATAAGCACTGGACATTAACCAGAAAGTCTTATAACCCAGTAAGATGTTGCATGTTTATTTTGAAAACGGGAAAATTCAGATTTGTTACTGTGGTCACTGATAACAAAAATGGTCAGTTTATAAAATAGTAAAATACACACAAAAAGAGGTAAATTAAAGAAGTATACATTGAATCAGGGTTAGGAGGGATGTTTTGCATTTTTATATTACTACACATGGGCTTATATTTCTGGTAAATGAGAAGTACAGTGAATTTATATGGCTTGCTATTGAACTGTTGGCTCTCAAAATGCCAAGTGCCAACATACTGAAAAAAAAGACCACAAGTCCTGAGAAAAGTGAATCTTGTAGTTGTCTCTTCTCCTTTAAACTCTTTTTGCAGGGGACAAGCTCTCCTTCACCCTCCCAAACTTATATATACCAACTCCAAGACTGCAATACTTCGAAGGATAGGGAATATTCTGGGAAATGGCCATCTTGAACTCATTATATATAAGTCCATTTTTTCAGCCATTCAGTCTCCATGTTTCAGGATTTGCTGTGGCAGGCTCTGATATTCCAAGTAGTTACCAATTTATACTCCAAACTTTTAACAAGTCAAAGTAAAAAAAAAAAAAAACTTTACTGTCATATAGGACTATACAAGTGCAGCCTAAATGAAATTCCAAGCATCACCTCACCAGAAAGTACATAGGAAGCAAGGATAACAAGAACAACAGTATAACATTTCAATTTAAAAAAATATTCAGTACAAGACCCGCAGAAGGATAAATAAATCAACAATAACAGCAAGAACACACAAACCCCCTGACAGTTATAAGAATGCTGTACATATATTTATACATACTTAATGTATATAATTATTATGATATTATTTTGGTCAATTAGGAATTGTCTCTTTGCCTTTGTTTTTGCTTTTGTCATTTCTATTTTTTGATTATCTCATTGTTTATGTTATTATGACTAGGAGCGGGAACATACCATGTATCCCATTGGTTGGGGTTGCATATAAATATTCATTAGATTTTTGTTATGTAACATAGACTTTTTCACTGAAGAAGGTGGTTTAGCCGAAGCCGGTTTGGAATGGAACTAAAAGCTATGTACTCTATTTAGCTTTTTTTTGAGTTTTTTTATCAGTGTCTAGGTTCACATTATGCTGGCCAACTGTGGTAGATTTGGTATATTCGGGCTGTGCATACCTTACGTGCAAAGCATTGTGTTTTGTTTCTGCTTGGCGGCTTTGCTGTAGGGACATGATTCCGGCACTATCATCGTTTGTTCAGGGGGAATTTTTCTCCCCTTTTCTTAACTTCTAACCAGCTTTTTGGATCTATGCTCAAGTTTTGGTGAACTTTGACAATATTATTGGGCTCGCAGAGACATTCTGTTTAGTGGAGCATCGATCTATGTTGGAGATTGCAGGACAGGTGTGGCATCCTTTTTGTTTAGTTTTTCATGACACCAGAGGACTAATTGGTTGTTTTTCATGAACGTGAACAGCTGGAGTCAGCATTTACCATTCGGAAACACAGGGGCCTTGGCTTATGACTTTTCTCACCTAGCATTGCCAGATAGGATGTCAGCTTTATAAATCCAACTTTCTGCTTTTCATCACATTAAGGTACTGTCGTAATTAGTTGAACAACACCCAGGATTGTGAGGAATAACTGTGATTTTTATCGGCGTGAATTTTCAAGTAGGAACTTTATGTGCTTTTACATCAATGGTCATACCAGGTACTTCAAATAATTTTTGTTAAACATTGGGGACATACAGTTTGCATATGGACAAAAACTGCTTCATAATACACTATGCGACCATAAGATTTGATGGACATTTTACCATCATGTTTACTCATTGTTGATGACTGTATGGCTTTATTTAGGACAGCATATTGATAAGCACAGCCAGGATTGGTATCTCTATCATCCGAGATATATTTAAATAATATTACCATTTTGGCTGATAGACATTAAACATTATGTTTTTTTATTTTTTGATAAGGAAATTGCAATTGCATGCTTGGGTTATTTGAATATAACTTAGCAATTTCTACATATGTTTAAACTGTATTACACACATACTAGGATTCTCTGACTATATATGCATTTTATATGCTGTTTTGATCAATGGTCATTAGTAACTGGACTTTTATCTACAAATACTGTTGTGTAGTACTGTTTGATTAAGAGTGTTAGGCTATAACCCGCACATGGGATATATCTATATTTATAACAGTCCTGTTCAAAGTTAATTCAACTCAGTATATTGGGTTCCTTTTTCGGACTGTGAGTTCTTATACACACTGTGGATACTCGATGATTAGGAGTGTATATTCAGTTCCAGGCCTACCCTGCAGGCCCAAATTTGATGTATCCTTATATACACTAGCATTGTTTGATTGCCTGAGCTTGGACCTTGGTATTCCTCACAGACATTTCTTTATTTTTGAGCCCAAGTCTATCATTTCATAAGACAAATTATGGGTACATATACTATTTTGGGATATTTTTGATATGATTGATTTGATAGCTTTGTCAGACTTTGACAACACTCCTTTTGGACATATTCTTTGTGGTTGATACTATTGTATTATACTATCTTAGCCACTGAATATTAACCAGTATATTGCTAACATTAGGATAGATCATTCATCCATCCTTGGGTGCTCATTTTCCAGCTTTGATATATCTTATGGGTACAGGGCCCTGGTTGGTACCAAAAGCATATGGTTATGCAGATGAATAAAAGTTTTTTCCCTATATTCATATAGCCTTTTTTAGTATGTAATACACTTCTTCATTTGATAATGTGATTTTGATGAACACAAACATAGATATTTGTTTGATATTCATTACTGGACTCTTCATGACTAGGTTAGCTAGGTAACCATTTATTGGGAAATTGTTTCCAGTTCACCACGAGGTGTACTTTGACATATATGCTGTCCTCTGATTGACATCCATACCATTACTGTCTTTGACTATAGCAGTTTATAATATACTATATACTTTGGGATTTTTTATGGTAGTTATACTGGAGGTTGATGTCTTGGGGTGCCAGCTCTTTTGACTGTTTTTATACTATCTGAATTAACTATACAAGCATGGATTTGGAAAATATTTTACAAGGATTATGTGCCGATAGGGAGGATATTGGTGTGTTTGGAATCAATATCATACCAGGCAATAATCAAAATGAGTCTAGGTATAATCTATCCCATGGATGTGACATGGCATTTAATGCTCTCAGCAAGGGACTCAAAAATTTAAGAGCGAACATCTGGCACTTAAGACTGTTTCGTGCATATTTAAGCAAAAACGTTGTTTTAAGGGGTCTAAGGATCCGTTTACAACCTTTGTTGGTAGATCTGAAGAGAGACTAACCAATGAATGGAATGAGGCTTTACAACAAGCATCTATGATGTTCGTCAAAATATTGGCACAATATTATGAAAGAATGGTTGACATTAACCTCACTGAAGTTTGAGCATTATGTGAGGAATGTAAAAAATTTGAGTCCCTGCCCACATATATGGAATCAATCAAAAAATTGTCCAAGGAGCTGGCAAACCATGACAAATTAACCAGGGAAAGGAAAATTAAAAAATTCAATAGGGACATCTCAGACTACCAGAGAGGACGTCCCTTTGAGTCTCACAGAACAGTTAGGTTTATGGATGCCAACCAGGGGACAGCACTTACTAGAGCTAGAAAAAGACCCAGATCTATTTTAAAAACTAGGGAGAAGTCCAGCGTAAGCACATCAGGGGAGGATTCCTCCTATACAGACAATGATAGTGTTGGATATAGGGAATCACCTAATCACAAAAAATCCAATATGTCTGTCCCTTTAGAAATGGAAAAAGGTGTCGAGGAGGACATAAACATAAGCATGGGCACAAAAACCAACTCCTTAGAGGGGCTGATACAGAACTTTCTCACGTAACTGATTGTGTCTATCAAAATGTTTTAAATTTGTCTGATGTAACACTGTCACATGAACAAGAACAATTGTTGAATAAAGGACTTGGTTTTGTACCAGGGTTTTTCTCTGATGAATATAATGTTGTTACAGATGTTCTTAGTTTTTGTCGTAATCTCAATTTGAAACTATTTTTTTCTGACAGGGACTCTCAAAGATCTAATGAATTCAGATTCTTAAAATCTGAATTGCAACCACCTATGAATAAACATGTATCCATTTTTTTACAATCGGTACTCAGGGATCTACATTTCCAACACAAGGAATTCAGCATACTAGGGCATAATTTATCACCTTTTGAGATCACGGCTCTGCAAAAATTACGGAACAATCACAACATTGTGATTTTACCAGCAGATAAAGGCGGAGCAGTTGTAGTTATGAATATGAGCTATTATCTCAATGAGGTCAGGTCACAATTATCTGACACCAGTTGTTATATGTGTATGGCTATAGATCCAACTCCAGTATTTAATAAAGAAATAGATTCCTTTTTGAATCAAGCTGAAGAAGAAGGTATTATTACTAAGAACAATGTTCAACATCTCATGGTTAAAGACCCACAGAAACAGGTTCTATACCTTCTTCCTAAACTTCACAAATCCATTTCAAAACCTCCAGGCAGACCCATAGTCTCTGGCACTGCATCTTTGACAGAACCATTATTCATGTTCCTAACACAATATCTAAAACCTCTACTGACTTTAGTTAGGGCAAGATTACAGGATACTACACAATTTCTTCAGATTGTTCAGGATACGCAACTGGAGCCCAGTTGGCTTATGTGCTTATTAGATGTTAAAGCTTTATACACTAGCATACCCCATTGGGCAGGTCTACAAGCTCTTCAGTATTGGTTGGAGCAGTCTGCCTTATATTCACCTGGGTTTAATACATTGTTAATCTGTATGGCGGAATATGTATTAAACAAGAATGTTTTTTATTTTCAATGGGAATGCTAGTGGCAGCTCCAGGGTACTGCCATGGGAGCATCCTTTGCTCCAATCTACGCAGATCTATTCATGGCATATTTCGAAGAATGCATGATATATGATCCACTCCACAATATTTATCTTGTAGAAATTGACATATGGTGTAGATATTTAGATGATTGCTGGATGGTGTGGCGTGCGGATGCTACATATTTACATGAATTTGTTGAATATCTTAATGGCAATATTTGGGGGATTGAGTTCACTGTAACATATCATTTACAAACCATCAATTTTTTGGATGTTACAGTTTCTAGAAATATGGATCATACCCTAAGCACCAGGACATATTGGAAATATCCCCAATATAATACACTGCTTCACGCTTCAAGTATGCACCCACGCCACACCATCCGCAATATACCCAAATCACAATTTATGTGTATTAAACGCATAAGCTCAACACAACAAGATTATGAATGAGCTAGATTAGATTTGTTCAACAGATTTGTTGACAGAGGTTACAAACAGCAGGATATTGTTAGGGCATGTGAATGGTCCACCAAGGCTGATAGGAACACACTATTACAATACAAAGCACAGGATACCAACCAATCCAAATCAACTCTCAGGTTGGTTACTACTTATGATAGAAATCATAATGCAATCAGAAGTATAATCAACATATATTGGAATATTCTTTTGGCAAATGATCAGCTTAGACAACTTTTGGGTCCACAGTGTCACTTTACATACAGACGTGGTAAAACATTGGGTTCCTTGTTCTCTCACTTTAAGAACAAGGAAAGTGGGGGAGCTATATACAAACAAGTGACTATGTCTGGAGATGAATTGTTGGGCACTTTCCCCTGTGGACACTGTGGGTCTTGTAAACAGGTTTAGTAAATTTAAACAATTCACCAGTGCTAATACCAGTAAACTGTATGAATCCAAAGGTTTTGGTAACTGCAGTAGCAGCTGGGTGGTCTATTTGGCTACCTGCCAATGTTCAGCTTTTTATGTTGGACAAACCTCTCGGTCTTTAAGAATTCATATGAATGAACACAAGAGTGATATTAAGAACAAAAAAGAAACCAATGCTCTTTATAGACATACTCTGAAACATCATAATGCTCAGTTTAGATTTATGATTATAGATAAAATCATTGGAGACAGAAGCAACTCACAAGGATGGCACAGTATTCTCAACCACAAGGAGAAATATTGGATCATTACCCTAGAGGCATTATTTCCCCCAGGTTTGAATGACCATTTGTGAAATATTTTCCACAATGTTATTTAATTTATGGGATTCTGTGCCGTGCCTCATTTATATTATTCATATGACTATGTCCAGTTTCTTCATATTCGTGGAACCTGATTTTGTTCCATAATATTATGTATATTTTTATCACAATACTCTAATAAGGAGATATAGTTTGTTAAATATCTCTTATTGAATATATTTACTTATTTACTGTTTTTTGCAATGACAATTTTGCATTTACATTCTGGTTTCCATTTTTGTTTTTTATCTGTGTATCATTGCTGGTTGGTTTGGATTCTTTACACTTCCATTTACATATTACCTTTGATTATACTCAGGTATACAACATTACCTGTAATCATTTATGATCTCATAAATTATTGCTATTATATTGTTGGTCATACTATGCTTGGTTTCTACTATTACCTATTTTTCTGTACCTTTTGGATTTATTTTGTTAAGCTTAAGTTATTATGGATGCCTATATCTTATTTTTTCATTCTTATTATCAATAAGATATGCATGTTTATATTTATACATACTTAATGTATATAATTATTATGATATTATTTTGGTCAATTAGGAATTGTCTCTTTGCCTTTGTTTTTGCTTTTGTTATTTCTATTTTTTGATTATCTCATTGTTTATGTTATTATGACTAGGAGCGGGAACATACCATGTATTCCATTGGTTGGGGTTGCATATAAATATTCATTAGATTTTTGTTATGTAACATAGACTTTTTCACTGAAGAAGGCGGTTTAGCCGAAACCAGTTTGGAATGGAAATAAAAGCTATGTACTCTATTTAGCTTTTTTTGAATTTTTTATCAGTGTCTAGGTTCACATTATGCTGGCCAACTGTTGTAGATTTGGTACATAGCAGCATGACAGAGTAGGATTGCACATGTTAAGATTCTCCTCCTTTGTTCATCTGCATCAGACAAACAGCAGGCAATTGTACGTGAATAAAAAAATATAATGCTACATCAAAGAATTAAAAAATGATATGACACACTTTTTCAGCTGAGCGACGTATTGTGAATGATTACTGACTAAATAATTGGTGACTGATATCAGAGTTTATAAGTCTCAACACAGTTGGGTAGAAGCTGTTTAAGTATCTGGTGGGCCTGCAGTTAATACTCAGATATCTCTTGCCCAAAAACAGTTGTATAAACCAGCCATGTGTAGGGTAAGAGGGGTCATGAATTATTTTGGATGCACATTTAATGCTTCTTGCTGTGAAGAGATCCTGGATTGATGGTAAGATTGTGCCCACAATTTTTTCAGCAACTCGCACCACTCTCTGTAGCTTCTTTCTTTCTGCTATTGTACTGTTCCCAAATCAGACTGTGAATCTACTAGTGAGAATGCTCCTCTGTAGAATGTGGTAGGAACAGTAGGTGGGAGCTTTGCATTTCTGAGCTTTCTGAAAAAGTGGAGACATTGGTGTGCTTTTTTGACCAACTGTTCAGTGTTCACAGTCCAAGAGAGATCCTCTGAAATGTGCACCCCCAAAAACTTTGTAGATTTGACCTTTTCCACCTCTTCACTATTTACCATGAGTGGTGAGTGTGTTGTTGACCTTTCCCTGAAGTCTATAATGATTTCTTTTGTTTTATTGACATTCAGGTCAAGGTTGTTCTTAGCACACCAGTCAATCAATGAGTAGACCTCATCTCTGTAAGCTCTTTCATCCTCCCCTTTGATGAGGCCCACAACCATAGTAAAATCTACAAACTTAATGATGTGACTGGTGTTTTATTTTAAAGAACAGACATGGGTGAGGATGGTGAACAACAGAGGGCTTATCACACAACCATGAGGAACACTGATGCTGAGTATTATGCATTCTGAGGTGTTGTTGCCCACGCATGTTTTCAGCGGTCTGTTCACCAAGAAGTCAAGGATCCAGTTCATAGGTTCATAGGTTCATAGGTTCATAGGTTGGTACTAGGCTATCAGCCCTAGGGCCTATACAAGCCTAGCCATAACAATTCCCTGGCTATTTCTTCCCACATTATTTACTTTCCTGGACCCCTGTCTAGCAGGGCGACTGACGTGATCCCTGGGGTGAATTTCCTTTCTCCCATCCAATCGTCAAGGTTCCTCTTGAAGAGGTCCAAAGAGGCACTCTGCTTGACATGTATGGGCAATCTATTCCAGAGTCTGGGGAGTCTCTGGGTCAGGAACCTATCCCTCCAGCATGTTTTGTTTATTGTGATGACAAGGTTTAGATCCCTGGAGCATGTAGCTCTGAGGGATTGGGATTTCTTTAAGTGTAGCATGTCCAACAGCTCTGGGTTTGACATGGCCTTGTATGTTAAGCAGAGATCACCTCTGAGTAGACGATATGCGACAGAGTATAGCTGGAGTTTTTAAGGCGGTCAGCGTAGGGCATCTGCTTTAGGCCTGTGATTCTTTTAGTGAGGTATTTTTGAGGCCTTTCCAGTTGTTGCAGATGTCTTGAGAGGTACATACCAAATGGGGCATTGTATTCTATAGTGGGTCTAATGAGGGATGAGTACAGTGGGACAATGACCTCCTTTTTTCTGGAAGAAAAGTCCTTCGTGATGAGGTGTGCCACATAGAAGGATTTCCTGACTGTTGTGGCGATGTGGTTATCGAAGGTGAGACCACTGTCCACCTGTGTCCCTAAGTCTCTTATCACACTTTCTGTGTTTAGTGTACTGCCACCTATATGGTAATTAATGGATACATGTTTTTTCCCAAAGGGGATAACAATACATTTCTTGGCATTGAGCTTGAGCCCATGGCTCTGGCACCAAGCATCTGTTTCTGTAAGGCCCTTTTATAGAGTATCCACATCATTTGGGGATTCAATAATGGCTCCCAGTTTGCAGTCATCTGCAAACTTTGTTAGCCAGAGTCCCTTAGTGTTGACCTGTACTTCATAGAAGTAGATGCCAAACAAGAGTGGCCCCAGGACTGAACCCTGAGGTACTCCACTTGTCACTTGTCTGTAGCTGGATTTGGAGTTGGCTACTTTTACAGTGTGGGTTCTATCAGTAAGCCATTTAGCAACCCATTGGGTGACATAGGGATTAATGCCCAACTTAGTAAGTTTATCTATGATTCCAGAGTGGGGGATGGTGTCAAAGGCCTTGGCAAGGTCTAGATAGGCTGTGTGGACCACCTTACCCTTGTCCATGGCTCTGGAGACTCATTCAAAGAAGTCAATCAGGTTCAGGAGACAAGATCGGCCATTCACAAACCCAAACTGGGTGGGGTCCAGTGTTTGAAGGTTGCCAATGTCTTTGTTTATAAGTTCCATGATAATACACTCCATGGCCTTGCAGATAAGGCTTGTCAGACTGATGGGACGGTAGTTTCCGGTATCCAAGGTGGATCCCCCCTTGTGGATTGGGATAACTGTAGCTCTGCGCCACTCAGTGGGCACAAAACCTGAGGTGAGGCTATGATTAAACATGACACTTAGGTGAGGTGCCAGTTCATATTGTAGTTCATGTAGTACACAGCCCAGGATGTCATCTGGTCCCATGGATGCTGTATTCTTGGCTTTAGAGAGTGCGTTTTGTACCTGTGTGGCCGTTATTACTGGAATTTGGCAATCTTCCGGTATTAAGATGGGCCATTTAGGGGATGAGAGGGGGGTGAAGTTGCACATGAACTTGCTAACTCCACGATATACAAGCTTGTCAATAAGCTGCATAGGGACCACTGTACTGAATGTCAAGCTGACATCCATAAACAACAGCCTGACATAGTTGTTTCTTCCCTCCAGATGATCAAGTGAGAGGTGGAGTGCCACTGAAATAGCATCTGCAGTGGATCTGTTAGCCCAATAAGTGAACTGTAGAGGGTCAAAGGTGGATGGCAGGTTAGCCAACAGATGCCTTTTAACAAGTCTTTCAAAGCATTTCATGATATTTGAAGTTAGAGCAACCAGTCTGTAGTCATTCAGGTAGGCTGGATTAGCTTTTTTTTGGGAGAGGGACAATATTCGTCACCTTGAAGCAAGAGGGAACTTTATCAAGAATAGAGAGGTATTGAAAATATCAGTTAGAACTGAGCATAGTTGGTCTACACAGCATTTAAGCACTTTGCATAGTATTTTATCAGGACCAGCAGTCTTCTTGGGGTTCACTTTCTTAAGCTGAGATCTCACTTCATTGGAGTTAAGGCTGAGCACCTTCTCCTCCTAGTCGATAGGTAGACTTGTAGCAGCTACGTTGTTCTTCTCTTCAAATCTGCCAAAGAAGGAGTTCAATCTGCCCAGGAATTCAATGCTGTCTTCACACTGAGATGACCTGATTTTATAGTCATTAATATGTTGTAAACTTGCCAGAGACTACTGGTATCCTTCATGTCTGCAAACTGAATTTCTTTCCATATTCCCCTCTTGGCCTCTTTAATGCCCCTTTTTAGGTTTGCTCTAGCTTCACTGAGACCCTTCTTGTTCTTGGCAATGAATACTACATTTCTTACCTTCAGGAGATCATAGACTTTGTTGTTGAGCCATGGTTTTTGGTTTGCTCTGATTGTGATACGTTTGATGTCATATAAGCTATTACTGCTTCGGTGTAATCATCTATGTTCACCAGTCCATCTGACGTAGCAGCTTCTCTGAAAATGTCCCAGCAGTTACTGTCAAAACTGTCTTGGAGACATTCCAAAGCCCCCTACTTCATGTCAGACCCTGAGCTGCTTAACTGCGGGCTTTAATCTGATCAGAGCTGGTTTGTAGGCTGGTAGAACATGATGGTAAGATGGTCAGAGCTTCCTAGGTTAGGTTGTTGTATTACTCTGTAGGCACCTTTGATGTTGGAATATGCCTTGTCCAGAGTGTTAGCACCCCTTGTATGAAAATCTACAAATTGATAGCAGTGGGGTAACACTGATCTCAGACCAGCAACCACATGTGCAAAGTCTGAGTTTTTCCTCTGCATCTCTCAGACTGCTATAAAGCTTTTTCAGGGCCTCAGTGGTGTTTGCACTGGGTGGAATGTATACACTGTTGCATATATTCCATTTAGCTCTCTGGGTACATAAAATGATCTGCATTTTAAGGACAGGAACTCTAGATTATCAGAATAATGTAACTGAACAATCTCACAGTTTTTACACCATCTTTCATTCACATAGATGCTGACTCCACCTCCCTTGGCCTTTCCACACAAAGCTTGACATCTGTCTGCACGAAGGAGTGGGAGACCTTCTAAGCAAACAGCACTATCATTGATATTGTTATGTAGCTATGTCTCTGTAATCATCAATAAACAGGTATTTCTCACCTTATTTTTGCTTTAGAGTTCCAGCCACAGGTCATCCACAATTTTACTGTCCAGCGAGCATGCATTTTCTAGCAGTATTGAAGGCAGCCTGTGAGGATTTCTTTTCAGATTTGCAGCAGTTCCAGCCCTGCAGCTCCTTTTTCTGGTTTGCTGACATCTTTTCCTGTTCTGTCTTGTCCTGAGTGTTCCAGAACCTTCTGTCTCATGTTTCAGGCAATTTAAGGCATGCTGTGTTAAAATAGACAGCTCCAATATTTCTGTGAGTGTAGTAAGCCCCAGTAACTCTGATGACTGCAGGGAATCTATCCAGCAACATGACACTGTTAACTGCTTAATTTCCAGAAGCTTCTGTCTGCTGTAATTTAATGTACTTCCGCTTAAAAGCCCAGAAAGTGATTTTCTCAAAGTTTTGTGTGAAAAAGAAAATAGCTTTAGCATATCTCTCTGATGAGCTGACACAGCCACAGCCACACAGGGCGCCACCATTTTTTTTATATACAATGGTATATCATTGGGTTATAAAAGAGAAAATTCTTGCCAAAACTGTAACTGTTATAAGGATAAAATCTGTATGTAAAATGTATAGTTGAACTAAGGCTTACAAAGGCCAGAATAATTCATATAGCTTATTCTATTTTTACATGTCACGTCTTTGGACATGATATGTAAACATTATTTTCTTAACTAGCATTGCCTGCAAAACTGTCAGAGCCAAAGGTTTAATTTGTTCATTCATTGAATGCCACAATACTGCTTCCACCTAAGAGCAGGTCAGTTGTTTTGCAAGTACTCATATGGAGCAACTGTCCAAGGTTTAGAAATTAAACTTAAGCTTCTTACATAGACATATTCTAGTCTTACTTTTTGATGCAAACATCACTTCTCAGGGGCTCTTAATTGTATGAAATGTGAAATTATTTGATAACATTTCTTTTTGTATCAGAATTACAGCTGAGTGTCTCCTTTACTAAGGTATTCAAAGCAGACTGTACTCTGATTAATCCACAGATATAGAGGGGATGGCTGTAGAGTAGTGTTCCAAATGAAATGTGCCAGGTGCATTTTTGCTATATAACAGACACTAGAGAGGAATTTTATAAAATAAGGAGATGGTAATGTCAACTTTTGCATTCAGAGAATTAAGTGAAGTGTTCACCCATGCTGAGCATACTCACATTATATAATGAATGATAAGTCAGTGATTTTCTTAACCAATATAGCATTACATGGTGAGCGGTAAGAACATTTTGTTTTCTTTATGAAAGGTGGCATAAAGCAAGAGACTTTTTTCCACATGTTACATTTAGAGTTGAGATGTGGTAGCATTTATATAATTTTTTACAGTGAACATGAATAAGTTCTCTTACACTGAAACTAGTCAGTTACCACCAGTCAGCGGGGTGTTGCCACTATGTATTTTAACCATGAGATTCATGGTTTTCTTAGACATACACAGATTCTTATTCTAAAGCAGGCAGTTGCTCTCCAGTCTGGGATATGTTTCAGAAGAGTAATGGATGGAAGGTTCTTTGGCATGAAACAGGATCAGAGTCAGACAGATAAAATAATAGTGCCAGCAGTGTTCACAGGATGATGTTCTCATCCAATCCGAAGGAAGGAAAGCATTCTGAAACTAGATGAGGACAAAAGTAATATGGTATGCTTGCAATAAACTAATATGAAAGAAAGCTAACTTTATTGAAGAATAAGTATTTTATTTAGATATGATTTAATAATATATACTGAGAAACTCACACCATTGGTGAAAGAAGAGTGATTGTGATGAGTAGGACAAACAAAGTTACAACCACAGATAATGGTAGCTTGACCTACTCCATGTCCAACTAACCATGGGAAAAAAATCCATTACCGTATTCTTGCTAGCTAGGGGTTCCCCACCATGAACCAGGAAACCCATACACCATACCTGAATTTACAAGGATCACTAGCCATTCAGCCCAATACCATACTCATAGGTGATTTTATCTACCTCTCCATTAATTGGGAGGCATATATGACTACTAACATGCAAGATTTATTTACTTTGTAAATTCAAATGCCCTGGAGCAACTAGTCTGCAATCCCACTAGGTGAACAAATATCCTAGATCTGGTACTCATACTTACCCTGCCATGTGATGTCCTCACTGGTAATATCAGATCATAAAATGGTCTCCCTTGAAATAAAGACAAAACTAGTTTTCCCACCTAATGCCAAACACTTTAAGAACTTCATTAAGGTAAGTTATCCCTTATAAAGGTATGGCATGGCTAGTTTCCAAACTCCCCCAAATCCAGAAAACACAGAAACCTATGAAGAGGTATACAGAAAACCCTGTATAACCATATAAACACCTGCATAGAAATGGCATTACCAGACCAAAATAAATCCAGGTCAAACCACAAAAACAAGCAACCCTGGTGGACCCTGTATTTATAGGTTGTACAACAAAAGAAAGAAAATCTTGCCGAGAAGTTAGAAGAAATGTGAGCAACAGAGCAAAAAGTCCCTTAATAGTCTTAACAATTGAGTCAAGGAACTGGTTATGTCTCTGAAAGCAGACTTAGAGGTAAATATAGCTTCCAAATCTAAGGAAAGCCATAAGACATTTTTCAGTTATGCCTGTAATCTTAAGGGTAATACCCAACAATGTCTGGAATTAGTTGTAGATGGCATCGTCTATACTCAGCCAGAAGATATAGCAAATTTGCTGGCTGACAAATTCAGCTCAAATTTCACCTGCTCATTATCCCCAGTTCTCCCCCATGAATGCCCTCCACCAAACCACACTAGACATAAATCCATGCATCACCAGGATAGCCAATTTGCTCATGGAAAGGACACGTGGTTAAAGTTGGTGAATCCAGATCCAGCAAGAGCCCACTTACAAGTGGTGTGGAATAGGGCTCAGTGCTGGGACCACTCCTGTTTGGAATATACTTCTCTGATGTCAAGACTAATGGATAAGGACCCTGGATGACAACATTTACCAATGACTGCAAGCTGGGGGGCAATCACTGAATCCCTCAATGATGTAGATATCCTCCAGGAGAGGCTAGATCAGACAAATGGTTGGTTCTAGAACCATGGTCTAAATCTAAATGCAAAAAAAAAAAAATGATTATCATACCCTTTGGGAAGTCAAGTACTCCTGCAAATTATAACATTAATAGCACACCCCCTAAGAGTAGACTCAGAGGTGAGAGAACTTGGTACACAAATAGAAAGCAGCCTGAAATTTGACCAGCATGTGTCCACAGTGGTGAGGAAGTCCTTTTATGTGGCTCAATTTATAAGTAAAGGTATGTTATTCAAATCCAAATAAATGTTAGTTCCATGGTGCTAAGCCCTCATTAGACCAATAATTGAGTGAGGACAATACACCATTTGGCATGTACTTGACTAGGCACTTACAGTAGCTGGAGTGACCTCAGAGGTCCCTCACAAAAAAAAATACAGGGTGTAAACAATATGTCCTATGCAGATAGACTTAAAGCCCTATCCGTTTACTCTGTTGACTACTGACTATTAAGAGGTGACCTATGTCTGACCTAAAATGCCCTTACAAATCCAGTCCTGATGGAGCTGCTGCACATCCGTAAGTCAAACAGCATGAGGTTCACCCGACCAGAGTTCTAAACTTAGTCAATGACTCAAACAAAACATACTGGAGAGACACATTTGTGTCAAAGAAATTGCTTGTTCTTTGGAATAGGTTTCCTATTCATGTTAAGCAGAGCCCCTCCCTGCCCTCTTCAAATGAACTTTGGGTCAATGGATGTGGAATCACAAATTCACACCCGGTGCAGCACTTATAAACAGGGGCAATCTGTAACCTACTCAAGGCATAGGCACAAACCCATGCCATCTTCTTGCTCCTAGGGGGCATATATTAGGTAAAATTGTGTTATAGTGGCTAGGGTTTAAAGAGTTCTCAAGCCACTAACATCATAATCTCCTATGAAACTATGAACCCAAAATATGTATTTTATATGCCCCAAACAGAAGCAGTCTTATGGTGTTTGAAGGTACTGTGTGAAGTTAACCACAGGTCTCATAAGTATAGTGGAGAATATTACAAGGGCAGTGTTACTACAAGAGCACAATTGTTGAAAGAAAGTGTCTAATGCATTAATAGCAGTAAAGAGAAAAGATGGTTTATTACAAGAAAGAGGTAAGAAAAATGTAGAGATGACTGAAAAGGCTTTTTTGAAGGGACGGAGTGAAGAGGATGAGGAGTGTATTCAAATAAAATGCAGCATTATATTGCACTCTCGTTGAAAGAGGCTCATTGTGCAATATCTCCATCTTTTCTGTCTCTTCCAGCTAAATACAAGAGTTTCTCTTCAAAGCTCCCACCTGTCTACTAACAAAAACAAAACAAGAAGGCTGAATACTGATCACACATCCCCAGTCCCACAGGTAAACCTTCCTCAGGGATCTAGGACCGTACCATTGTGATGTTGTTTTGGGCCCCTGGATTATTCGATTAAGGCTTATAGGGGACTGCTGTCCTACTGTTGCCCATCATCTTATAAGAGTAGTGAGACTACCATGCTGTATAACAGAACCAATGCTTATAAACTTAATATTTATTACATATCTGGCTGGTCTTTTTCTCCTTCAGTTAGTTGGTTATAATCCTTCTGCTGCTTTCTTAGCCAAATTCAGTTTGTCCTCCTTCTCTCTGCAAACTTTCCTGCACTTAGCTTGTTTGCTGGAAACTGTAGCTGTCTGAGAGTAACTCACCTGTAGATTCATATTGTTTTGCAGAACGTTCGTCCTTCAAAACATCACTACTGTAACAGTAGTCTGATGGAGTAGGATAACCCTTGTTCATCCAAAACATGAGTTGGACTACTATTCCTGTTACATAAAATTGCTTCCTTGAAAGCATAACAACTAAGATGCCCTATGGAGGTTTTCTCCCCATCATA
Source organism: Protopterus annectens (assembly GCF_019279795.1). NCBI lineage: Eukaryota > Metazoa > Chordata > Ceratodontiformes > Protopteridae > Protopterus > Protopterus annectens. Next base: position 1,279,445,043 of record NC_056729.1, read on the forward strand.
TCTTCCTTGGTTCTATATGAGAGCCAGCTCACTATCCAGTGCATAACATGGGAGTTTATGCCTATATCAATGAGTTTGTTTTCTAAGCGTTAATTCTACAAAGTAGTATAAAATCCGACTGGACACAGGTCCTTTTTCAGCAGAGGTCCAGGGAGAAAAGCTCCACATACAAGATAGAAATGCCAGATACAAAACATGAATTTGTTTGCCTTCAAGAGATAAAGGCCTAACAACAATTTTGATATTGCAAGTTTTTATGCAAGTATTAAAATGCAGACTTTCTACACAGTCTGTTACGTCATTTCCACAGGTGCTTTCACTCTGACAAGAGTTTTATTCTCTAAGACCTAATGTTCCCATGTTTTATATATATATATATATATATATATATATATATAGGCTAACATTACTTGTTTACTTAAATATTAAAACAGGTGCACATCTTTCCATTTACATAATAACATGAATATATAAGCTAAATTAATTCATTTTTTTATAAATACTAAAATAGGTGCGTATCTATTAGGTTACATGTGGTTTAATGTGATCTGTGCTACTTGGAGATATAGTTCAGATAATCATAATAGTTAACATTGTGGTCACTGATCAGCTATTTTGACTCTTCCAACAGTTCTGACAGCATCTTCTCAGTGTATTGTTCTGTGAGTTTATATCTTATAAATGTAGGGGGAGAGCTGACAAGTTTCCTTAAATGTAGGGGCAGAAGTATGTCATGTGTTTCACATCCATTTGTAATCCCACTTCAGGCTTCTGAAGGTTGGTTCCATTTTTAAGTGCTTTATGATACCTGAGCAGTTTTGGTGACATTAAAGTATTCTCTACACTGCATCTCATTTCTTTTATTTAACATGTATTTGACAAAGTATTCTCTTTATAACCCAGTGCCTCTAATTGTATAGAATTTAGACATTTGTATGGTAGTGATAGAAAGAAAGGAAAAGAAGAGAATGTATCACCTTTGTATTGTGACTTAAAGAACATTGAGGCCTTTTCTAAATTTACCAATTAAGAGTAGACTAAACAACTTTAATAAGTCATGGCTAATTGCAAGTGTAGATCAAGAATTCTAGTTTTACGTTGCATGGAGGCGAGTAATGCAGTCGATAATTTGACCTTGGTTATATAGAAAAGTACAGAACCATGAAAAGATGGGCTTTAGCAAAAAATGCAAGGTCTGGATGCTGATGACTGCATTAGCATGTTTTCAAATTAGAGTACAACAAATTGCTTCAATCCTGTACATGCCAGGAAGATAATATACACACAACATTTGCTTGCTGAGCATTCATGACTGCTGATGTGAATGTTTTGAACATTTATAAAGTTTACATGTCTATCTTCAGCACTGCCAGATGTTTAACTTTTGCATAATTGTGTGTGTGTGTGTTGGGGGGTTATAAATGTCCTTACAACAGCATCATCAATGAGTCAAAGCACAACAATCAAATCAAAGCATATGCCTCAGCACTTCTCTCCTACAGACATCAATATTTTTGTAAAGCACATTACATGCTGTTACAAAAAGCAAAAGAATGATTTAAAGTAATACATTTCATATTAAGTTGTACTGCTGTTGTAACTCGAACCCAAACTTGTGTCTAAATTTAAGGATATAATTTGTATCTCAAATAATGCATTAAACATGTTTTTCCTTATCACTCAACATACAGAATGTTCTGGTTTATACAAACATACTAGTCTCCATGCAAAGAATAGTGTAATGTATTTATCACAAAACATGTTTTAAAAAGCCAAGCGCATTATTGATGACAAAAATTATAATATTTTCAATTTATGTTTTCTTCATGCATATGTATACTTGGACTGATTCTGTATGCATTTAATATTATAAATGATATAGGTATAATTTGCTTCTTGTCTGTTAAAGTTCACAACTTCTTATCCAGTTATTGTCATTTTTAATTTTCATAAACAAACAGGAACAATATCCATTAACAGTATTAGCTAATAAAACTGTTGTTCAATAGAAGGTGATATATAAAAATTAATTGATTGCATATTAACTCGACTTATTAATAAATAAACAAATAATTACATAAATAAAAACATAGCATGCTTATCTGGTCAGATAACTTTTGTCAATAAGTACTAAAAAAATATGTCAGGAGTTCCATTTTTAAATCCAGCATTTCTTTGTATTGTAAGCATCATTATCTCCCAAAGGATCTTGGGTTTGTGCCCCCATTTGACTGATTCAAGCAACATCCTCTGTGGCTTTGCAATCGAATCCATGGGTGGCAGTCCTTTCTATACGCTGAGCAGCAGTAGGTAGATTTTGGTCTGGTATTACAGGGACAGATCTTCCTGAGGGCTCTTTTATCCCCTGCTCTCCTTGTCAAGGTGGCTTCATATAGAGTAAGAGCTTTCTTCACTTCCCGTTTCCAGGCATACTTGTGTGAGGTGAGAGAATACCAGGTGTTTGTATTCATGGAAAGAGTGCTAAGGTTACATTTGCATATGAAAGTGCAGCCTAATTTGGGTCACCCTTTCAGCCTCTTTCCAGATTCTAGCTCCCCAAAAAGGAGGTCTTTTGGTATTTGGTCATCTGTCACGTGTGAGACATGACCCAACTATTGCATATGCCTCTATTTCAGGAGGGTGAAGATGAATGTGGTGTCTATCCTCTCATGTACTGTGCTGTTGGAGATCTTATCCTGCCATGAGATACCAAGTATTTGCCTAAGGCAGCACATATGAAGTATATGCAGCAGCTGCTTCTGTTTTGAGTGCAAAGTCCATGTTTCATTGGCATACAGTAATGTGTTCAAAACAGAGGCTGTGTAAACCTGCACCTTGGAGTGTACAGTGAGCTTGCTGTTAGTCAATACTCTCTTTATCAGCCTGGAAAATATTGTGATGAATTTTCCAGTGCACTTGTTGATCTTGCTATCAAAGTGACAAGTTGTCAGAAACTGTAGAGGCTATGTACACAAACTCATGGACAACCTCCAGCTCATAGTCCCTCACCATGATTAATGGCTCATTGCCCACATTTTGACCCATCACATGGGTCTTCTTTAACTGATTTTGAGGCCAAATTCCATACATGCATCCACAAAGTGAGTCATGAGTGACTGAAGTTCCTTCTGAGTGTGAGCAGCAATAGCTGTGCCATCAGTGAACAATAACTGCCTTAAATGCTTCCTAAGCATCCTGGACTTTGATCTAAGCTTTTGCAGGTTGCCGTCCATTCTGGTATGGAGAAAGATACTCTCTGTAGCACTTCTGAAAGCAAACTTCAACAGAACTGAAAAGAAGATACCAAACAATACTGGAGCCAGTACACACCCCTGCTTCACTCCACTGAGAATCTTGAAAGGTTCAGATGTGGATCCATCATACATGATGGTCCCCTTCATGCCTACATTGAAGGCCTTAATAATGCTAATCAGTGTTAGAGGACAGCTTATCTTTGTCAGAATCACAAACAGACCTTTCTACTTATGAAGTTGTATGCCTTTGTCAGATGAATGAAGTCAGTATACAGAAATCTGATCTTCTCCCAGTACGTTTCTTGTAGTTACCTAACAAGAAAACCTTGTCAATACTAGTCCTTTCAGCTCTGAACCCAAACTGAGACTCAGGGTAAACTCTCTCTGCAAGAATATGGAGCCTCTTCAGGACAACATGTGCAAACAGCTTTCCCATGGTACTGAAAAGAAAGATGCCACAATAGTTGTTGCAATCACATTTGTCACCCTTATTCTTATAGATAGTAACTATGTTAGCATCCCTCATATCTTGGGATACCCTCCCTTCTCACCAGCATTGGCAAAGTATTGCATGCAGCTCTGAGATTAGGGTACTGTAGGCACATTTAAGGATTTCTGAGAAAATACCATCTTTCTTGGGGGCTTTTCCTGCAGAGAGTGCTTTTAACACATTATTGAGTTCCTCCAAGGTGGACTTATTATCAAGCTCATTCATTACTGACAGAGGCTCAATGGCATTCAGCATCTGTCTATAACTATGCAGTGGTGCAGTGGTTAACGTTTTCACCTCACAGCAAGAGGTTTTTTGGTTTGATTCTCAGTTCGATTCTCGGTTGGGGTGCCTTCTGTGCGGAGTTTGCATGTTCTTCCTGTATTCGCGTGGGTTTCCTCAGGTTACTCCGGTTTTCTCCCATATTCAAAAGACATGCCTCTGGAGCATTTCTCCCCAGGCTTCCGCTGAAAATATGCTCTGTCCTAGTCGGACTTTCCTGGTCAACAAAAGGATAAATAAAAAAAAAATAAAATAAACTATGATCTCTCTGGCATAAAGCTACTAGTAGTGTTCCACCCAGCATTCTTTCTGCTTGGTTCTGCCCTACAAGACCTTACCTGTGATCAGCTTAAGTGATACAATCTTCCTTTGTTATGGACTGATGGCTTGCTTGATCCCATTGTATATTCATTGAATGTTACCAATGTCTGTGACCTGCTGAATCTTGAAGCAAAGTTGGAGCCAATAATAATTTTCACACCACCGAACTACCTGCTGCACTTGACTCTGAGCACAACAGAGTGCCTGCAAGTACTGGGAGGGGACTTGTATGCAGTCAGTGCCTGTCTCTTCTTCTCAATCAGGGGTGTCAGCACTTCAATGTGGGCTTCAAACCAATCAGCACACTTGACTGTCTTCTTCTCAAAGATAGATATTGCAATGTTATAGATAACATCCCATAGTTTTCCTATCTCTTGCTGGAGTCAGTGCCATCCAGGCAGGGCAAGGCATCTTTAAGTGCTTGATGAAATTCGTGTACTTTTGATGATGAAATTTGTGTACTTTTGATGGGTCACAAGACTTTCCTACATCAATGCATGGCCTCCCTTCCTTTTTAGAGTGAATGAACCTTTGCGGCTGGATGTTCACCTTACTAAAAATGAGCAAGTGGATGGTATCACAGTCTGCACTGTAGAAACTGCATGTTACCCTGAGACTACCTAAACTGCTGTGTTTGGTAAGGATGAGGGCAAGTTGGTGCCAAGGTTTCAGTTTTGGGTGTTGCCATGAAATTTTGTGCAGTAGCTTGACATTGAAAAAGGTGTTGGTTATGCAGCAGTCATATTGGGAGCAAAGCTCAATGAGACACTGATTTGTTTCAGAGATTATCATACCTAGGGGTAGTAGTGGAGATAAGCTTCCACTATCTATAAAATGCTCCCATGTTATTCGTCTCCAATACCCACTGACAACTCAAGTCCAGCTCCTTGCCTTGATGCATGGCTTGTTTTTTAAACCCAACAAAACTGTTTGCACTGATAGGAGAAAGGGCAAAGGTAAGTGACTGTTGCATTTAAAACCTGATTTGGGCAGGTAAGGTTCACCAGATTGTGAAGGAAGTTTACCTAGGAGAATGTAAATTATGATTTAAAACCTCCTCTGCCTTGTGGCAATACCTAGTCATGGTGAAGGCCTTGGGAGTAAACTCTGAGAAAAAGTTCAGAGATGGAGCTCCTAAGGCTGTTTTACATTGTACTCAACCTCATTCTCACAGTTCCTGTGATGACACTGATGCCAAGTTGCATTGGCTTTGTCTTGCCCCTTGGATTACATCAGTGGCATGGAGAGGGGGAACCTGCTGCTGCCCCATCAGCTGTTTCTTTAAAATTTATTTGTCCAGGCCTGCAGCCTGGAGAGGACACTCCAGCATTGCTTTGTGAATGTTGATACAACACGAGGTAGTAGCAGTTACTGGTAATAAGCCAATGCAATCAACTAGCATAGAGAGAGGTACCAGGGGCTGCTTATGATAGTGGAAGAGATCCTTTGATCTCATTGGGCAGCCTCCAGCCAAGTAAGTGCTGCTTTACTGTGGTCCGGTAGCTCCACTGGGTTTGTGGGTCTTAGGGAACTCCCAAAAGGTGCATCATTAACCGTACACCTGATAAAAAAAAAAAAGAAAAAGAAACAACATAATAAACCAGCCTTTAGGCTAGGCACATGCAATGTAAGGATGATGACTCCAGAGCTTATGGAAGATCTAAAGAACATCAGTGATGACCAGAAGACAGCAGTCATTAACAATGAGCTTGAGCAGATTTCAGATGGACATTGTAGCTCTTCAGGAACAAGGCTGTTGTCCGTTGGATGTCTCAGGAAAGAGGACTTTACTTTTTCTGGCAAAGGAAGCTTTCAGTAGAGACCAGCAAACACTGTGTTGGCTTTGCAACCAGAAAAAAAACACACACACTGTCATACCACCAAATATAAGAAATGGAAGAATGCTGAAAATTCAGCTACAAACACCAGTGGCCATGGTCAACATCTTCAGTGTCTATGGGCCGACTTTAACTTCTAGCCAGGAAGTCAAGGACAGCTTCTATGATGAACTTACTATTGCCATCAGTAAGATGCCTTCCCATGAATCATTATTTATTCTTGGTGACTTAAATGCCACAGTTGGCGGTGATTATCACAGCTGGCCATCCTGTCTGGGACAGTTCAGAGCAGAAAAGATTAATGAAACTAGCCAGCATTTCTTATATATCTTAAAATCAATACTCATGGGTACTGCAACAGTAGCTGTACTATTTGCCAAAAAATGAAGTTTTGATGTGTTAGATGTATACCATATATTATAATAAAAAACGATGGTAGTGGATGTTGACAACATATTGCAGTAAAATCCCTGCCATAGCACAGTATAATATTAACACTTAAAAAAAGTCTGCTAAAAGTTTTGGGAGCTCACAATATTTGAGAAATTTCCGTATCTCAGAGAGGGAGCTTTAGAAGCATTGTGGCGACTCTCAGTGGACACTGACATGAGAGGGCTGGGGAAATGTAAGAGAATCAGTGGAAGACCTACGCTTCACCTCAAGAAGCACCATAACCCTAATTCTAGATTTAGTCAAGGATTAAAGGAAGTGTAAGTGTGAGAGTCTATATTAGATAATCGAACTTTCAAAAGTTCGACTGTCATATGGTCAACACCATATGATAGAACTTTTAAAAGTTCAAATATCTAATAAAAATAAATAAATTACACAAATAACCTACCTGAACATTTTAAGCCACCTTGCACCCCTCACATCCCCCACTCTTTAAATATACTAACTCCAAGATCGCACTACAGTGCAGAAAAGGGAAATCTTCCCATTCTGCGATGTACAGAGATCTCCATTAAAACATTCAAACTTTCAAAAATTCGATCATATGGTGTCGACCATATGACACTCGAACTTTTGAAAGTTCAATTGTTTAATATAGACCCTAAGTGTGAATGACAAGGATAACCATAAGGCCATTTGTAGCTGTGTATGTAACTTAAAGGGCAGAACTCAAGCATGTGCAGAACTGGTGGTCAGTGGTATCACACACACTGACTCCACAGAGGAACTTGCTAGTGGATAGGTTTGGCAAAAAGTTCACTCCCTTATCACATCCTAACTTACAACAACCCCTCCCACAAACTTCCCCCTCATCTTCCATATCTGAAGAACAGGTCCTCAAAGCACTGTCCAAGGCAAAGAACATGGCCTCTATGGGACCAGATGACATCCCAGGCCATCTTCTAAACAGACTAAAAGAAAGACTAGCATCACCACTAAGTACCCTTTTCAATCATAGCCTAACCACTGGCTTTGTTCCTGTGGAATAGAAAATAGCTATGGTTATTTCCCTCCACAAAGGTGGCCTAGCAACAGACCCAGGGAATTACAGACCCATAAGCCTGATCAGCCTTATTTCTAAGGCCATGGATGTATTATTATGGACCGCATAAACGAAGACATAGGTGACCTCCAAACCCTGGATCCTGTCCAATTCAGCTTTGTGAAGGGTAGATCCTGCCTGTTAAATCTGGTGGATTTCTTTGAAACCGTGATCAGGGCCATTGATGAGGGCAAATCTGTGCACACAGCATACCTTGTCTTGGCACAGCCTTTTGACACAATCCCACATTCAGATGCTACCAATAAATTTAGCAAACTTGAATGTAAATCCCTTTGTTGTAAGATGGGTTGTCAACTGGCTAACAAACCAGACTCACACTATCAAAGTGGTTGACTCCACATCAACCAGCAGACCTGTTAACAGTGTTACCAACTGGGTGCCACACCAGTCAGTGGTGGGCCCCCTACTGTTTGTTATATAATTCTCAGAAGTTCAGGTCAAAACTAAAGTGTTGTGGCTGACCAAGATTGCAGATGACTGCAAACTAGGTGCAGTTATTGAATCCCCAAATGATGTCAGTATACTCCATGAGGGTCTCACATAGACCAACAACTGGTGTAGAAGTCACGGTCTCAAACTGAATGCAAAGAAATGCATCATTATTCCCTTTGGCACAAGCAATGCCCTTTCACACTATGAAATCAACAACAATACCCTAAGTACCCATGAAGTGGTAAGGGACCTGGGATCACAGGTTGACCGCGACCTTAACTTTGACCACCATGTGTCTACCATTGTAAGGAAAGCTTTCTGTGTAGCTCACTTGATTAGTAAAGGCATCACTTTGAGAGAAAAAGAAGTTATAACCCCCTATACTCGGCACGTATCAGGCCCATAATTGAGTATAATGACCCATTTGGTATATGCCATAGTAAGCACCTACAGCAATTAGATAGACTTCAGAAGTTTGTAACAAATAAGATCAAGGGCTTGCTGCATGTACCTTTCACGGAACAACTAAAGTCCCTGTCACTATACTCTGTATCGTATAGACTTCTTAGGGGAAACTTATGCCTGGCCTACAAATTAATCCAAGACCCAAATGGAATGAACTTACTGCATATCCGTAAATCAACTGGGTCTAGGGCTACCTGATCCAAGGACTTAAATATGGCCTGGGACTTAAATAGGACATGCTGAAGGAACAGATTTATCTCCCAGTGACTGCCATGTCTTTGAAACAGGCTACCAATTCATGTGAAACAAAGCACCTCTATGACACTGTTCAAGAGGAACCAGGACCAGTGGATGAGGCACCATAAATTCTTACTAGGGATAGTGCCTACAACCCTCCTGGACACAAGGGCAGTCATCAATAAGTGCAGTCTTGGGTATTGACTAGTAGTTCCATGGTATCACATTGGGTTGAAATGGCTAGGCTTAAAATGACCACCAGGTTGATAGCCTAGTAATCTCCTATGATCCTATGATCCTATGAGTGAATTTCATGATTTCAAGACAGCTTTACCAAGGCAGCAGTACTAAACCTATACATTAGTTTATGTTTCATAGATGGACTTCAAAAGTGCACTAACAAACAAAGAAGAGGACTGTAAGTAAAGTGAAATATATCCTGGAGGAATATGGGGCCAAATTCATAAAGGTTACCATAAGATGTACACCTTGTGCTAACATTTTAGAATTCAGAGACAGTCCTTTTGCACAAAAATGTACAGCACTTAAGTAGGCTAACTCTGTGGCCATGCTACATGCTAATGCTAATTATCCATGTGCTCTGCCTGTGCAACTACCTCTGATAAGGCATTTACACAGCTGAGTAATTCAGAGAATAGTTTGGTTGTGTAGATCAACCTGGCTGACCCTAGCTGCTAGCTGTAATGAACACAGACAAAAGGCTGTGTTCATCTATCACAGTGGAGGTAAGTGCTGAAAGCACTGGAAAGTTTAGTGGTAAGGTAATGTTAGTGTGTCTGTGTGCATGTGTGTGTGTGTGTGTGTGTGTGTGTGTGTGTGTGTGTGTGTGTGTGTGTGTATTTGTATGTGTTGTAAGTGTAAGGGGTGGCTGACACTTCCACACACCCCTAGACTAATGAGCAAAGGTTACAATACTGGGCAGAGGGATTCACTTGCTACCAGAGATACCCTTTAATCTCATGCCTTTATGGCACAAAATTGTGATTGGTGGGTGGTTAGGACCTCTATTCACCAGAAATACCCATCGAACCTGTGCCTGAGCAGCACTTAAATAGAATCAGGATTGGGAGTAGTGAGAAACACTAACTACCACTGAAATCTTTTAAACAACTGCCTGAATGCCACATAAACAGAATAGGTATTGGGGTGGAAGTGGGAATCACTATTGACTTGGGACGCCTTTTTGTTTACACTTGAGTGGCATTTAAATAGAAAGAGGATCAAGATGATGCTAGGGACCATTAGCCACCACAGATAACACTTTAAACTCATGCTTATTGGCACTTACACATAATCTGGGTCAGAGGGGAATCATTAGACACCATTTAGAACTATCCATTAACATGTGGGTAGGGAATAGTCTATAAAGGGCACTTGATTAAAAAAAAAGTGGAGCGGGAAATCACAAGACATCAGAGATACTTTGAATAGTTTACCTTAAATAGCTCAAAAAACAATTTGAATAATGCACTTTTAGAACAGAAAACCTCAGTACTAACCCACTGCACTAACCAAGAGGTTCATGTAGCTAGTATTTTTTTACATATAAGGATCTCTGGCATTATTTAAAGCCTGCATAAGTTAATGACTGGAAACATTAAGCATACCTCTTAACCTTCTGTTCCAAAATATCAATGGACTTATTTTAATTTTGCGACCTAAGAAATTAGAAAGTTGTTAGGTTAACATAATCAGTCGTTTAATGAAGTATATGATGTATGATGTATGATACACAATGTTCTGGAATTAAAGATTGACTGTAATGATCCTCAAATTTAACAGGACAGGGATCATCCATAAAATAACAGGGCAGGCAGAGAAAAAGGAGATATTGATATGTTCTAAAAACAGGGACAGCCATCGGGTATGTGGTGCATGTAAGTATGTGTGCTTACTGTGTGTTTGTGTGTTAAGGAGCGATCAGTTATCACAATGTAGCTGCTGCCGCTGAACTTCTTTAAAAAGTGTTGATTTGCATCTGTGGAGTTAACAGCTATTCAGAGACTTGCAAATAAGCTAATAATGAGGGTTTTACTCATTGCAGCGAATGTATCTCTGATTCATAGAAACAAGACTTTTTTACAGCAGCCCTTAATGTGAATGATGGGGTTCTTTATGAACCCACACAAAAGTTTTTTTCATAGTAAATAAACTGCTCTTAAGTTATACATATGCAAGACATAGCGTAGCTCTCAGACTGCAGACAATGTAAATGGGTACAAAGTCCTTTGAAAACTATGCACAGCAGAAGAGAGAGCAAGAACAATGCAGGAATTCCATGCTATAGTAGACTTCCCAGAAGTCCTCGGGACCACAGAATTCACTCACATAGAAATAAACCCCCCATCTGGTGAACAGGGAAGGACATACATCAATAAGAAGGGGTTCCAGTCAATCAACTGCCAAGCTGTCTGTAATTCCTGAAGGATCATCCTCAATGTCTGTGCAGGCAACCCAGGCAGTTACCATGGCTCACATACATGGCGCACCTGGCAGCTGTAGGCAATGTTTGCAAAGGGTGATGTTCCATAATGCCATCTCCTGGGTGATGCAGGTTATGCAGTGGAACTGTGGCTCATGGCACCCATCAGAAATGTACACACACACAGAGGAAGGATACAACAATGTCCACAGTCAACCTAGAAATATCATAGAGCATGTATTTGGAATACTGATGTCAGTTTCCACTGTCTAGACACATCAAGTGGTCCTTGCAGTATGACCCAGCCACCTGTGCAGAAATTCACACAGATTGTGACATGCTGCACAATATCATCTTGAGGAAACACTTGCAACATGGACAGCAAGGGCCAGGACCTCATATCCATGAATAGCAGGCAGGGGCAACTCCTGCAGCACATACATACAGTGATTCTAAGGGAAAACCTACAGCTGCAGTGGTAGCTGGGAGATTCAGGTGTGCACAATATAGCCTTGCTCTGGCTAAGAGGCAAAAGATAGCACACACACTATCTAAAACTCAAAGGTTAGTGCACAGACTCAGCAACTAAGAGGCAAATGATAGTGTACACACTCAGCAGTGAAGAAATACACATAACAACCTAAATACATAAAAGGGATACCATCCAATGTCCACAAGCTTTACTTACCCATGTAGTGTCTGTGTACATATAGCATCACACAAAAACACCTCCAAACCGCACAACTCCTAACTGCAGTAATGTCAAGGTAAGTGCCTGTAGTATATGAGCAAATGTGTAAAAAGATAAACTACCTGCATACTGTCAGTCTTGTACCTATCCACTCTGTGCATCAGACATATATGCAACCCTAAGTCAAACCCAAATGAACAAAGCCGATGGTACAGTCATCATCATTCTCACATGATGGGAGTTGGGGGGGCAGTAGGCCAGTGGTGACACCAAAGACATGTGGATGCTGGACTTCCCCCAGCAGATGTACAATCACAGACACCATCTGATTCAGTGTGTCACTCATCCTATCCAGTGAGTCACCCACATGTTTGAGGCAGTCATACAATAGCATATGATAATACAATACTGTGAAATAACCATACTAACAGGAAATGACATATGTGCACTGTACCAGTAGTGATTTTTTTTTTAAATTCCATACATTGCAAGATTCTTTTTTTTTTCCATTGCATACATTAAAACTATGAACATGAAAGCAGTTTGAGTGGAGGGAAAATATAACTTATGAAATAGTGCAGTGATTTGTAGAACAATCTCTTGCAAGTAACTAGCAGTAATGTGCTGGCTGTATCCAATCACTCTCCCCTTCTTCCACTTCTACAGCTACACCAATACCTTTCTGTGGTGTATAGTCACCCTCTGAGCACTGTGAAGAAACAAAAGAGATGGGAAATCATTAGCATTCCTGAATACCAAAAAATAACTTTGTGTACGAGATGTGAACATGTTGTAGGCAGGTACATGACTTTATGCACACTCCCTAGGACTACAGGAAGGAGCAATTACAAGTGGTAGCTGTTAATGGCTTGCAAGCGTTAACGCTTTGCTCTGACTACAACAAGCACTTCTGAAGCAACAGTTCTCGTTGAAGTGTTTGCATCGTATAGAGTAGACTTACAATAAAAAGTATAAGCACCTCGAGAGCTCTGGGAATAATATTAACAGCACCAATATTCTTTCTCAATTTTTTTTTTATTTTTCAAATACATTTGAATGAATTCCCTAGTATTTATACATAACATCTTAAATAACTATGTATACTATTTACATTAGCTAGACACTATAACAGATCTTAATGTATACAGTTACCTTATAAGAATGTCCAATCCATTATCAGAATGTCTGATTAATTATTGTATAGTGTCAATCAACAATAAGACTTTTTCCCAAGGGTTATTGATAAATATCTTTGGATAAATTCTTAGTTCTTTAATTTTAATTTCCAATAATGCTGTGGTCTTCAGTAGGCTGTAGAGGTCTTCCAAAGTTGGTATTGTGTTTGTATTCCATCTTCTTGTTATACACTTCCTTGAAATTGCAAGTATAGTCCATACTAGATACATGTTTGACCTGTTCAAAGACCTTCACTCACATTTAATAATACAAAAGCTTTAGTTAAATAAAATGATTCATTAAATAAAGCTTGTAGAAAGTTATTAATACCATTCCAAAATGGCTTAATTTTAACACAATCAAAGAAATGTGATTCCAATCTGCATTGTGTACTTGCTGACATCTCCAACCTATTCCTTTTGTCAAAGAACTAATTTTGCTGATTCTGTCTGGGGTTAAGAATGCTCTGTGCAAGCATTTCCAATTAATAACTTTCCCGTATTGTGTAAAGGATGTATATTTTGTTGATAAAAAGATATCTGTTTTAATATCTTCAGTTAACAGTATTGAATGTTATTTTGTTATATATTTACAATATGAGGTTTTGGGTGTTGTTTTATAGTTTATTAATATTTTGTAAAATTTTGAAATACTGTTTCCCATGTGAAAGTCATTATATATGATTTCATATATGTATTTCATAAATTTAGGTATTTCTTTAAATGAAAAATTGTTAATTATTCTACTTAAATTGTGTGAATATGACAGAATACTCCATAAAGTTAGCCAGTCCTGTTGTAGAATTTTGTATGTTCTTTTTATTACTTGCATATCTAAAACTTTTAGTTCTTTGATAGATTGGAGCCAACAAACAAATCCTTTTTGTTCCCAGGAATTAATAATGTCTCTATATATTTTTTGTGGAAAGTTATTTGTGACTATAAATGGTATTAAAATATCAAAGCAGATTTTTAAATCTATATTTGCATTAATAATTTTCCTAAATGAGTTAATGTAATAATTAATCATACGAGTTTTAGTGGGCTTAGTTATGTTATATTGCATACTAATGCATAATATGTACCATGGCAAATTGTTTTTATCGATTTAACATTTTTTTGTAAATCAAATTCATTTATTGATATTACAGTTAGTAATTATTTCCAATTTGCAGAGTAATTTGGATTTATCCAATCTGAGATTGTTTTAGATAGTGATGCTTTTATATATGTTTCTATATCAGGAAAGCTTAAACCTCCCTGTTTCCATGGTCTGATGTGCTGTATTAAAGCTATTCTGTTTCTTTTGGGAAACCATAAAAATTGTATTAGGCATGGGTTTATTTCTTTAAGTATATTCCTTTCTGGTAACAGTTGTATTGCCAAAGCTATATATAGGATCTTTGGTAGTAAAACCATTTTTACTGACTGTAGTCTACCTTCAAACATTAATATTATTTTGTTCCACTTTTCCACAAAGACTTTAATTGTATTGATGATATTATTGTAGTTTTTTTTAGACTAATTCATTATTATCCTTGCATCATTCAATTCCTATATATTTTAAGGTATATTCTTGTTTCCTTATGATGTGATCCCCTTAGTCTGCAGTTCTTTTTTATTTAACAATAAAAATTTTGATTTTGATTTATTGAAATGGAGTCCTGAAGTCATGTAACATTTGTCAATTAATATATCTAATTCTTCTAATGTTTCTTTTGTATTAGATAATGTTAGTAATATGTCATCAGCAAATAGCATTACTTTAGAATTATATTGTTCGCAAACATCTATTTCTTTGATTTTTATATTGTTATGAATTGACTCTGTCAATATTTCAATAGCCAGGGCAAATAGAATTGGTGACGTGACATCCTTGTTTAGTGCTTTCAGTTATATGCATAGATTCAGAGATAAAAGGGTCTAACTTGACATAAGCTAAATTATTTTTGTATGTGTATATATATATATATATATATATATATATATATATATATATATATATATATATATATATTTTTAGGAGATGAACAAAGGATGCAGGAAGTTCAAATAGCATTAGGATTTTGAATAAATAGTCCCAATTTAGGGAAATATCAGCCATATTACACATTGAAACCAGGATGCAAATAAATGGCCGTGGCATTACATTTGTGTAGTTATGCAGATAGTAGGGGAAGATGCTCAGAAAGTAAAGAGAATAAATAGCTGGCAGTGTTGGCATCCTGACATAAAAATGGCGTGGGCTATTATTAGCATAAAGTATTTGTCAGTATGACATTAATCTGTACACATTCAAACAAATGAAAAAAGAATGATCCCTGGTCCTGTATTGGTGGCAAAGAGGGATAAAATGTACAGCAGAATCTGTGTTGTTATTGCACTGGGTTGAGGGTTTTACCAAATACTTTTTTGTCTGACAAACTTAATGCATATTTTCTGATCAAATGATCAGGCTGTAACACCCATAGATCTAAAAAACTTAAAATCCTGCCTTTTCATTATTATTTCCCAACATTAGTTAATGTTGTTGTATCTTTGGGTTTTCCCGGTTAGGGGTCGCCACAGCTTAACTCCGGTCCGCTAATGATTGGCAGTAGATTTTTACATGCCGAGTTGCTAGCTCTGACGCACAACCTTCAACGAAGGTATGCCCATTCATGCATGTCTCCATGCAGAAGACGCTTTAGCTGAGAATTGAACAGGACAATGTCTTACTATGAGGCGACAACGCTACCGCAGCACCACCACCACAGTTTCCCAAAATTAGTTAATACTGTTATTTTTTTAATTTTTTTACTTTTTTCAATTTTTTTGTGCTCCTCATTTGCACAGGTTTTGGCAAAGGACATTAATGACTGGCAGCATTTTGAAGCAGTGAACAAGATTCCACTGCCCATGGTTCAACAAATGCCATTAGTAGTGCATTTTAGAGTGGCATGGGTGAACTTTGCTACAGTACCGTGAACAGCAGTAAGAGAAGAAATTGTACATCGCACATGACTTATCAGTGTAGCACACAGGTTAAATTATGTGGTTTTAGAGAGACAGGAAAAAAGATGCAAGGTTTGAATCCAGCTTGAAGCCTCATGCTTCTTGGAATGTTTGCAGCAGATTTGAAAATGTAGCTTGTGTTTTGTTGTGTACGAACAAATCAATTTGTCCAGGGACATCTGTAGGAGAGTTAGAATGAGTTAAATGGTGATGGGGTTGAGATAATTGATGAGTAGAAGGGTTAAGTATAGGGAAAAGAGGTTAGTTAGGCTTTGCGCGATGATGGGTTGATTTGTGAAGCGACTCTAGAGGAAGTGAGTTAGATGTAGTGTGGGGCTTGGGTATTAAAGTATAGTAGTTGGGAAGAGAATTCACATTTTGGCATGAGTTTACAACCTGCCCTCCCTCCCTTTGTTGTTTTGTTAATTTATTTGATATGATTATCAGGTAGATACTGGTCAGAGAAGAGGGATAGGATTGTTACTCATCTGTTCTTCCTCTTGGTGATGGTGCTGATGTTATGAGTTTTGGGGATGAGAGTGAGCTGTAGGATGCTGCTTGATAAAGAATATGTGAGTGAAGCATGGACCCTGCTTATTCAAACACGGTGAGTGGGAAGAATTTCATGTTGCAGTTATTCATAGGTTCATAGGTTCATACTAGGCTATCTGCCCTAGGGCATTTAAAAGCCTAGCCAGAGTGTGTGTGTGGCTTTCACCACCCCTTAGGATGAGAATACTATACCCATTAGTTTGCTGTGCCTCTGTCCAGCAGTGATACAGAGATGATTCTCGGGGTAAACCTACGATCTCCCATCCACTCGTCAAGATTTCTCTTGAACAGAGTCAGTGAGGGGCTCTGCCTCACATGGACTGGGATTCTGTTCCATAGTGTAGGGAGTTTCTGAGTGATGAATCTGTCCCTCCAGCACGTCCTATTTATATCCGTGTTGAGGTTTAAGTCTCTTGCTCTCGTGGCTCTGGTGGATTTGGATTTTTTGAGGTGGAGCATGTCCATTAATTCTGGGTTGGACATGGCCTTGTATGTCAGGCACAGATCACCTCTGAGCAGACGGTATGTGACTGAATAGAGCTGAAGTTTCTTCAGTCGGGCATCGTATGACATATGTTTGAGCCCCTTTATCCCTTTGGTGAGGAACTTTTGGGGTCTTTCCAACTGCTGCAGGTGTCGGGTAAGGTACATTCCGAATGGGGCGTTGTACTCAATCATTGGTCTGATAAGTGAAGAGTACAGGGGTACAATGACCTCTCCTGATCTGGATGTGAATCCCTTCATGATCAGGTGGGCAATGTAGAAGGTCTTCCTAACCACTTTGGCAATGTGAGTGTCAAAAGAGAGGTTGCTGTCAACTTGGGTCCCCAGGTCCCTGATAACTTCTTCCGTGTTTAATGGATTACCACCTATGTGGTAATTAGGGGTTACCTTGTTTTTCCCAAAGGGTATGACTATACATTTTTGGCATTTAGCTTAAGGCCATGGCTCTGGCACCAGTTATCCATTTCTATGAGACCTTTCTGGAGGATGTCTGTGTCTGATGGAGTGTCAGTTATGGTGCCCAGTTTGCAGTCATCTGCAAATTTTGTCAGCCACAATCCCCCTATGTTTGCCTGCACTTCAGAAAAATAAATGCCGAACAAGAGGGGGCCCAGGACTGAGCCCTGTGGGACACCACTCGTGACCGGCTTAGAGTCTGACATGGCACCAGCAACTCTAACCCTGTGTGTTCTGTCCTTGAGCCAGTTTGCAACCCATCTTGTGACATATGGGTTTACATCTAAGCTGGTGAGCTTTTCTATGATGCCCGAGTGGGGTATTGTGTCGAACGCTTTTGCTAGGTCAAGGTAGGCTGGGTGAACTGCCTTACCCTCATCAATGGCCTTAGTGACTGTTTCAAAAAAGTCGACCAAGTTCAAGAGGCAGGATCTGCCCTTGACAAAGCCAAATTGGGTAGGATCCAGTGTCTGTAGGTCCCCAATGTCTTTATTTATGAGTTCCATTATGATCCTCTCCATAGCTTTGCAGACAAGGCTCGTCAAGCTTATGGGGCGGTAATTTCCAGGGTCCATAGAAGCACAGCCTTTGTGGAGTGGGACCACAGTTGCCGTATGCCATTCTTTGGGTACGTATCCTGTAGTAAGGCTAAGATTAAACAGCAGCCTTATGTGTGGGTTTAGTTCCTCATTGAGTTCGTGTAGCACACAGCCAGGGATACTGTCCGGTCCCATTGATGCTGTGTTTTTTGCTTTAGAGAGAGCAGCTCTCACCTGGGCATCTGAGATGTTTGGGAGGCTAGACTCTGGTGGGATAGATATTTCTCCTTTTGGGGGGGGAGGGGAGAAATTTGCACTGAACCTGTCTGCCAGTATGTTGGCAATGTCTGTGGTTTCAGTGATTTTTTTATCATTTTGGACTAATTCTGAGCATATCTGGGAGTTTCCACCCAGGTTTCTAACATAGCTAAAGAAGGCTTTATGATTGTCTTTTGTGTCATTAGCGATTTTTCTCTCAAAGTTGGCCTTGGATGATTTTATGAGTGATCGTAGTTTTTTGCTAGCATTGATCAGAGATGCCTTCCCATTTAGGGATTTTGCTCTGTCATGTAGTAGCTTTCTCCTCTTGTTGTAGAGTTTGTTTATGGCTGGAGTCCACCAGACTGGGCACCTGCCTTTGGTGGAAAGGGTCTTGATTTTATTAGGGATTGCTTGATCCATACATTCCTGGAGGTGCTCGTAGAAGGCATTTGTAAGGGTTTCAGCAGCGTGGGTTGTGGTTTCCACTGGATCGGGGGCCTTGAAGGATACCACTCCAGTCTTAAGAAGTGTGAAGTTTGCTTTTGAGAAGTTCTTCACTGTGGTCTTTTGCTGGGGTGGGGCGGGATGTGGATCTCCAGTGAGATTAATTTATGGTCTGATCTCACCAATGAGGGATATACTTCCGGTGTGGAGCATTTTGTCCCCATGTTTGTGATGATCAGGTCTAGTATATTTTCTCCTCTTGTGGGAATGGTGACTAGTTGTTCCATAGCATTTGAGTTTATGAACTCAAGGAACCTTTGGGCTAGGGTGTTGGGGCTTGAGTAATGTTCCCAGTCTATGTTTGGGTAGTTGAAGTCACCCAATATGATGGTGTTTGGAGAGACATTCATACTCTCCAGTGTCTTCAGGAAGGCTGTGTGGGTTTCCTGAGTTTGAGAACGTGGTCTGTAGCATGTTACAAACTGTAGGGCAGTTTTACCTATGGTTAATTGCACCTGGATGGTCTCCGATGCTTCGTGCGTTGCCACTAACCTGGAGGTGTGGGTATCCTTTATGAATATGGATACTCCCCTCCTTTTGTGGTTCGGTCCGGATTTTGGGGCGGATCGCATGATATGAGGTATAACCTGATAGTGCTGGGGTGCTCTCAGGAGCCTTGAACCAGGTTTCAGTCACAGCACAGACATCGATGTTCTCCATACTGAGGAGGGCTTGAGGGCGTGCATCTTGAGGTTTAGATTTCTGGCATTGAGCAGTATTACCCTTAGTTTTCTCCATTTTTGTTTTCTAGGGCGGTAGGTTTATCATTTGAGCCTTGCCTAAAAAGGCACTATGGGGTGGCAAGAGCCTTTGCCAATATCCGGAAGCCCAGGGCTGACAGGTGCAAGCCGTCCCTTGCGAAGCAGCGTGGCTTGTCAAGCTTGTCATCCCAGGCAGACAGACATTGGATCCCCTTAGAATGACACCAGTAATTAAGCCATTATTAAAGCTGATCATTTTGTCTCTGTATTGTGGCATCATTCTTGGTGATGGTAGGATACTGCTCAGGGTCAGGGTCATACTGGCCTGGGCTACACAATATGAGAGCTCCTCTATGTCTCTTTTCATGTAGTCCAGGGAGGTACGTCTCAGGTCATTCACACCGGCATGGACAATGACTGAGTCATACTTGTACTTGCTGTGGAGTGACCTGAGTGCTTGTGTTATGTGGATTCTAGCACCTGACAGGCAGCTTACTGTGATCTTTTCCTTATTCAGTCTGGTGAGTGGGACGTCAGTGTGTCTGACTATGGAGTCACCTATAACAAGTGTGTCTGGCATTGTTTGGCCTTAAGGGCTGTGACTGTTTAGCACACTGACTTTGAGAACTATGTGTTGCATGTCTTATGTCTTGAGGTGGCAGTTGCTTGGGTGTCTGCTTTGGAGGCCTCTGTAGTTTTGGTAGATTTTTGATCAGTGCCTCCGAGTATGTCTTTGTGTGTTTATGTGTTTGTTTTGCAGTTGTGATAGTTCCATGTGAAACTGGGTTTGTGGTGTGCATGGTTTCCTTCTCCTCCTGTCTGGTCTTGCCAGTCCTGAGTTGAGAGAGCTCAGCCTCCAGTTTGGCTATATAGTTGCATCTCTCACATGTATTTGTGTTTTGTGTTTCTTACAGTTAATTGAATAAAACTATCAGCTTGTGTGTGAATATAATAAAGGTTGTCAAACATGTTTTGGTGTCATTGTGTATTATTGAAGGGGAATGGGACAAATTCTTTTACATGCCTTTCGCCTGTGTAATTTCTGCATTGCTTATCAGACCACAGATGGGTCTCACAGGTGAAGGAAAAGTTGAACAATTTCATTTCTGCAATCTCTAGCAACACAAACACCACTGGACAGTATTTCTAATGATTGAGTAATGTGCATATTCTGTATACTTGTTTATGTGGCAGAAGCTGCAAATGCAGTGACTTTGTCCCCTTAACAGAGTTTCTCTGGGGTTCAAATTCATACAGTATGAAGGGAATGTGGAAATAATTACACCAGATCTATGAATTAATTCCACCAGACCTTCATATACTTTTCTTCCTTTCTCTTGCCTTGTGTAATTGCTCAATGCAGAGCAGAGAGCAATCAAGTTAACATGCAACAGGAAAAAAGTTATTTATTTATTTTTTTTTGCAAAGCCTTCTGTAGCCCAAATAGGCTTAGTGACAATGCATACATGTCAGCACTCTGGACAGTACTGAGTAGAGAACATCCACCTGCTTTGTAACTTTCTCCTTGGCACAAGGTGTAAACCATTGACTGCAGAGATAGAACACAGGTTACAAGATTTATAACAAATACAACTTAAAAAAAAAAAAATAACATTTTAAAATACCACCAAGACCACTGATCCAAGAAGTAAGCAATTTTAATGAAACACTTAGCGCCTTGGCTTGCACAGCCTTCCAGGAGTAAAAACACTACAAAACACTCTTTACTTAAATACATCATATTGCACAAGACAATTAATCAATTAAGCATGCAGTTTAAATCACAAACTTCCAATTACATTCCTTATTGAGTCCCTGAGGCTCCAAAGTACCATACTTTAAAATCAAGAAGGTTTCTTTTAAAAGTTTATTTTTAAGGACACACATTCACTTATACCAACTTACAATTTTTCCATAACACAAGCCCTAAGAGAGTCAGGATCAGAATTGTGTGCTGTCATGAAATGGCTCCCAAGGGGACTGTCTCGTTTTTTTATTTTTTATGTCCCTAATATGTTCCTATAACCGGACCCTAAAACTCCTATAAGTTTCCCCTATGTAGAACTTATTGCATCCACATCTCAGCACATACACTAGCCCCTCAGTATTACAACTGCATTCATACCTAGCTGTACATTTAGTGCCATTAATATAGGGAAAATACCTCATGACATAATGACAGATGGAACAGCCATCACATGGAACAGTGCCCTTATGTGTGACTCTCTTAGGGGGTGTGTTCTGGAAAAATTGAAATTTGGTATAGGTGAATGTGTGTCTTTAAAAAATAAATTAAAAAAAAAAAGAAATCCTCTTGATTTTAAAGTATGTTACTTTGGGGCCTCAGGGACTCAATAAGGAATGTAATTGGAAGTATGTGATTTAAATTGCATGCTTAATTGATTAATTGTCTTGTGCAATATGCTGTATTTAAGTAAAGAGTGTTTTGTAGTGTTTTTACTCTTGAAAGGCTGTGCAAGCCAAGGCGCTGCTTCATTAAAATTGCTTACTTCTTGGATCAGTGGTCTTGGTGGTATTTTAATACAAGATTTATATCCAGTTGCCACTTATTTTTACAAAGGGTGTCACTGATTAGGAAGGCAACACTATGTACAAATGGCTAAATAATCTTCTTTCCTCACATACCCAACTCTACGTTTAGGACAGTATGTGTAGTGAAGTGTGATGTATCATACACATACCTCTGAACTGCCCAGATTTTTTGCAGAATGACCAGATTTTTGCCATATATGTTTAGTCTGTTTGTCATAAAATTTGTGGTTTTCTAAAATTTTTTGGTGAATCAGTGAGGATCTAATTCACATAATAATGACAGGCATTTGAGTTTCAGCATTTATTTCATTCAGAAAATGCATGATAACACACTATGTTTTATTATAACAACTTTCTAAGTTTGTGAGAGCAATATGTAAAATTTGTCCCTATTTTTGATGCTTTGCCCCTACATTATTTTTGGCTTTGTCCAAATTGTTCTGCTAAGAAGTTGAGAGGTATGAATACCCCAAGCTGTAATACTCAGCTTATGAAAGTTTATCCATCTGACATATATTGACAAACAATAAAACTGCCTCTTTCATGGGAATGCTTTTCACAGGACTTCCTAGTCACACACGTACAGGCCTATCTGAAGTATATAGTCATTCATACTGAACAAGGTTTATTAGTAATGATCATATTAATGAACATGGTTGAAAGGAAGTTCTTAAGTAACACTTATAAATAATCACCGTGATTGAAATTTATGCATTATTTCTTCCTTGGGTTTCATTCCCACATTGGCCAACTAACCTTTAACAATGCATGCCATGTCATCCTATTTAACATCTTCTACAACAACAAGGATAACAAACAAAGCCATTGAGTCTGTCATTGTCGACCATCTGAAAAAGTGTAATTAGGCGGAGCATCATATGTGGCAAATCTCGTTGCCATGTTTCACACTCATTGCTGTTAGATAAAATTACTCTTAACAGCTGTTTGACTTTTGCATGTAACCATGTGCAACATCCTCTATGTGGTATTGACATGAATCTGTTGTCACGTGTTTAAAACAGCCATTCTTAGGTATTCTTAAAGTCATAATAAAAAGTTACTATAATAATAATCACACTCTGACAATATTTGTAAAATGATCTGATTAATGGAGTTGAGCCCTGCTTCAGGTTTGCCTTTTTATTTAGTTCAGAGACTTTACACTTCAAGAATTTTTCTTGAATGTGTAATGCTCTACTGCCATAAGAATATTGTCTATAATATGTGACTTGCTGATTCATGTCTCCTACAACTATACCATATTCTACTATTGTGAATTATGTTCCTTTACTTTGCTTACTTTTACATTATGAACAAGTATTATACAGTTTTCTATTTTGTCTAAGTATCTTATATGTAAATGTATTCAACTTTCCTGTATATTTTCTATGTATATTTCTTGGAGTGTGCACAGTATACCAATTGTTACTTTTCTGGTACTTTTCTTCCTAAACCTCCATTGAAAAGAGGTTTCCTACGTATTTAGTCTTTTCCAGTAAACAAATGCAAATAAATAATAAATGATGACCATGCATGCATATAATAATAAATTCACAAAAAGTGGCCACCTAAAGTGTGTCAAGTGTGTGCTTTAGTTTTTAAATCCACAGAATAAAACAGCATGCAGATGCATGCACCAAATGTGTTTTGTGAACCACTTATGTATACATAATGTCAGTACATAGATGTGACACTGTGTGCACTGAACTATATGGCCTGTTCACTGCACTCAAACATGTTAAAGGCATGCAGTCTAGAATTCAACCCCACTGTTTGTATATTAAATACTAACTTTACATTTTTTCAGACATTAAGTACATGCATAGCCATTACATTGGTAATTTGGGATAGAGTGGTCTACCAATTACTGACAACTGACAGAATATTTTTAAGACTGCTGACCTATACAGGCTCAACCCAGATGTGACAAACACAGAAGTAAGAAAAAGCAGAAAACTGGAAAGCAATTTACATCTCATAATGCTCATACCTCTCAACTGTGTAGATTTTCACAGAATGCCATTATTTTTGCCTCATATTTTATGGCAAATCATTGAGGACTGAAATCAGTAAATAATGAATACATTTGAGTTTCAGGCTTAATATCCTTAGAGAAAATGTATGCTGACACAAAACCTTTTATTCTAGAATCTTTCTAAGCTTTTAAAACCAATATTTAAAATCTATCCCTATTACTGTGCCTTTGTACCCCTAAAACTTTTGGCTTTGTCCATATTTCTTGAACTTAGAGACTCAGAGGTATGTGATGAAGTGATAAAACTGTGCAATTGAGGTATTTACAATGAATAGGTACAATGTGATTGCAACAAGTATAGAGTGGCACAGTGATATTTACACTTCATGGTATGTGTAGCTATACATACATACATATATATACATACACACACATACACACACGTATGTATATATATATATATATATATATATATATATATATATATGTAGTGATTGATATTGATATGTTTACTTGCTACTTTGCTTTGACACTTTAATTGCAAGTAAACAGTAAAGCATTTACAAGGAATATATGAATATGAATGTTTGACATTGGAAGCTTGTATATCCATAATGAAATACATGCTTTGTGTGTAATATCATTTTGTTGAAATTAATATACCTGAAAGTGAAAATTCCACAATTTAAAATCATGGACCTGCATTCTAATGTATGTATATCATTCAGCTATACTAGAGCTTAAGTTTTATTCCCTGAGATAAAATGGCAAAGTAGACAAATTCTTAATGCCAGGATCTGCATAGTTCACTACATATTTATTATATATTGTCCTTACTTCATGAAACTTGCTTTTAGATCTCCTGACAGCAAGGGGTACAGATCAAGGATTCATTCTATTAGGGAAGTAAGCAATCAGCCACGGCAAGGATACACTTATAGCAGAAAAAGTACACAGTTAGCCACCACAGAAAAATATACAGCAGGGAAAATAATTAGTAATTTTAAATACAAAGTAACTACCATAAAGGAGGTGCCACAAACTTTTGTCACATGCAAACAGACAAAGCCAAACCCATCTGAACCTGGGTGTACTAATTCTAGTGAATATTTGTTGGGCGGCAGATAAGTCATTGACCAAGATGAGTATTTGCAACTATCATGTGTTCTCTAGTACTTAGTTATAAATTCCATAAACCTGATGTACTTCTTTTTCGTGTGTGTGTGTGTGTGAAAAAAATATTTAGGTTCATAGGTTCATAGGTGTGTACTAGGCTAACAACCACTAGGGTCTTTTTAAGCCTAGCCATGCATCCCAAATCTCTAACAAGTTCTGGTACCCTTAATAAGTTTAAGCCGGGGCTTTGGAGATAAAACATTTACAAGCAGAGGCCTGGGAGATAAACCATTTACAGGTTGCCCATGTCAGTTAGAGACATATATGCCAAACCAGGGATAAATTTCCTGTTCTCCATTCAGTTGTTCAAGTTTTACTTGAAGTGAGTTAGGCAAGAACATTGCTTCACATGGATAGGGGGCTTGAAGGGGTAATCTCTGGGATACTTACCTGTTTCTCCAGCAGGTCCTATTTATATCACAGGCAAGGTTTAGGTCTTTAAAATGGGTAATGCTGGTGATGTGTTTTTTTGTGGATGTGCAGGAGGGCCATTAGAGTGGGGTCTGACAATGCCTTGAACGCCAGGCATACATCTCCTCTCAACAGTCTGTAGGAGAAAAAATACAGTGATAGGGCCTTGAGGTGGTCTGCATAGGACATGTTACTTACACCCTGTATTCTTATAGTGAGAGATGTCTGTGGACATTCTAATTGTTGGATATGCCTGGTTAGGTACATACCAAATAGGACCTTGTACTCAGTAATAGGTCTGTTTAATGCTAAATACAGTGGAACAATGACATCTTTGGACCTGGATGCCATGCCTTTGTTTACATGTTGCACAACAGGATGATTTCCTCACTACAGTAGACACGTGGTGGTGAAAGTCTAGATTACTATCTATGTGTGTCCCCAAGTCCCTGACTACTGAGTCAACTCTTAGCAGTGTTTTGTATTTATTTCTAGCCATTTGATTACCAGGAAAGTTTTTACTGGGCACACAGACCCATTTTCATCTGAGGCTCATGGAAACAGAGATGCAAAACTAAAAAAATTATATTTATAAAGGAAATATGTATTTTACATTGATATTCACTGCGATTGTAATAGGATAGATTAAACTAATATATATATATATATATATGTATTTACAGTATAAGTAACAGTATAAGTAAAAGAATAATAGTATGTTTTTTACAGTTGTACCATTGTATGTGAGTAATAGAGAATTGATAAAACAAATTCTTTTTATTTGTGGTAATACCTATATACAATAACAAGAGGTAAGAAGCCAGTATACAGGAAGTTATGGAGAAATTGCAACAGAGGAGATGTTAGATGAGATAGGAAATGATAGCTGAGCTTAGAAAAAGAAGGACATGAGTTAAAGAGGAAAAGAAAATATTTGGGGAAAAAATGAGGAAAATTTAGTCAGGATGGGTGCATGAGCATAGCCAGTAGAAAGGTAGGTGTTGTTTTAGGTTGTGTTTAAAACTTGATGTAATGCTGTCCTGTTTTAGTGAAGTGGGCATGGAGTTCCAGTGCCCGGTGACATACAATGCGCACAGTGAGTTGCCTGTTATGTTGTGGGATTTGGAGGTAGATATCAGACTTTTGCTTCATGAGTGAAGGCATCTCATCAGAGAGTATTGTTTGAGAATGTTTTGTGAGAAGGGCAGGTGTTTGACTTATGTATTATTATTATATGGAGAGTAGGTAACTGGGAGTTGGTAATGTGTTTAGGTAATCTGAGACATTTTAGTTTTTCTGGTGGTATGCAGTGGTAAGTACTGCAAAGTATGTTAGGTGTTAGCTGTATTTTGTTGCAGCAAGTTTTTAGTTTATTTTTAAGGTGGATTGCAGATTAGTTAGTATGGGTAATGCATAAAAAAGAGAGATGAGAAGGTACAGCATTGTCAATGTTTTTCTGGATGAGTCAGTGAGGTAAGATTTGTTTTGGTAGAGAAACCCCACTTTTTTGGTGATTTTTTCATTGAATGAGTGATGTGTAAGTCAGTTTTTAAGTTATTGTTTATTATGACGTAGTATTTTTACTGGATACAGTTTCTATTATGGTGTTGTTTAATAAGGTAATGCTACAAGATAGATTGTGTGTCTGTAGAGATTTTGCTGTAACATGCATTATTTTTTCATTTTGTAATTTAGGATGAACTGGTTAGCTCTTTGCCATGTCTTTTTTTACTTTATTTTTTTTTATTTTGAAGTATGATATTTTGTCAGACATTACATAAATTCAAAATGTAAAACATATATACAATTCTAAAACCTATAAATATCAGAACGTCATTTAACTATATACATTAGTGTCTGTACAGGAAAAAGCAATAATACATTTAAGTAGATTGTGAAGAATGATAAATCATTTCATAAATCTTTGTCCATTTTCTTAAATACAAATAGTATTTTCATCTAAGAGTTATAAAGTGATGTATGTCTGGTTGTTCTGTTCTTCAGTGTAGATATTTTTATATGTCCAACTGTTAAGGATAGGTTTTTAAACTCCTTGAACATGGGAGAAGTCGTGCTTTTCCAGTGTATGGTGATAATTTTGCATGCAACTGACATCAGTGCCCATAGTATCTTGCAATCTTTTTTTGGAACATAATCCGGGTTAGGGGTGTTGAATAATATCATTGATTTTGTTAATTGATAATTATCATTGAAGATAATCTGAAAAAAATAATATTTTTCTAATACAATGTGAGACGTTTACAGTCATAGAAAATATGTTGCCAGTCAGCTCTTATTTTGGTATGACATCTCCAGCATTTATCTTTACTAGCAAATAATTTGGCTAATTTGTGCAATGAGTAAAAACTTCTGTTTAAATATCTCCAAGTGAATAGCTGACAATATACTGACAAAGCTGATTGTTTTGATGATTTTAAGATAATCTTTTGCTCTTCTTCATTAGGAGGGTGGTTGTTTATCTGTGTATAGTAATCCCAGTAGTTGCCTACAGAGTTGACTTTTGTTTCTTTAATACGTTTGTAAATATTAGACAGGTAACCATTACTTTGATAAGGTTTATTTGTGATTATAATAAGATATTCAACAAATTCTGGGACAGTTTGTCTGACTGTTACTTGCATTTGTTCAGTTCTATTTATAAGGTATTGTCTTAGATTTTGTGGAAGTAGCCATGACTCATTATTTATATTATATTTGTTAATTATTTGATCATTAGTTAATATTTTCCCTTGTTCTACCAGTTGATGCCAATAGTTTATTGTACCTTTCTTTAGTGTATTTATTTTTTGAATTTGGGATGTATCAAGAATAGCAGGTATAAAGGCTATTGGAAAGATCAGAAAAAAACAAGAATTAATATTTGGGACTTTGTTTATATATTTTTTAAAAGTTGTTAAGGTAATATTTATACATTTTGAAGGCAATTTATTGATTTTATTTTTTCCTACTAGGTGATCTTTTAACAACCAGAGTAGGGGTGATGGTATGATAGTTAAACAATCTTGTATATGATTTTGACTAAGTTCTTTATAAATCTGTTCATGTAATTGTTTTCATATAGGCATGTAATGAGTATTTAACCATAAGGATATATTTTTTGACAACAGATGATACAATATATGTCTCAATGTCTGGTAGATTAATTCCTCCTTCTTCCCAATTTGGTAGATGTTTATTTAAAGCAATTCAAGGTTTATTTGGGAACCACAAGGCGTTTAGTATTAGTTTGTTAAATCTTTGGATGCTATACTTGGGAGGTGGCAATGAAAAGCTTTGTATTAGATATAATATCTTGGGGGAAAAATGACTGACTTAATAAGATAAAGTCTGTCTCCCATTGTGAATATATATATATATTTGTTCCAGTTAGATATTGCTTGCTCTATTTTATCTAATGATTTTTTTATAATTAAATATGTGAGTCTGTTAAATCTTCAAATAGCTCTATGCCTAAATATAATATTATTTTGTTGCCTTCTGCTAGGAGTTTGGAATATTTTTTGTTTATATGTTTCTTTTTGGTATTGCATGACATGAATTTTGTTTTGTTTTCATTAAAGTACAAACTTGAGACACTTTGAAAGTCTTTTATGTCATTAAATAAAACCTGCAAGATTTGTTACTGTCTGAAAGGGTTAGTAGTATGTCATCAGCAAAATGTTGTAGTTTAAGGTTCAAAGTTTTGTTAATATGTATTCCTTTAATGTTAGTGCTTGACCTAATTTGGTTTGCAAAAGGTGCTATTATTAAGGCAAATAGCAGTGGTGATAAAGGGTAACCTTGTTTAGTTCCCTTTTTAATTTGTATAGGTCCTGATCTATATGATCCTAATTTAACATATGCTATAGATTCTTTATATAATGATTGGATCAGAGTGCTAACATTTGTGAGAAAATTATATCCTTTTAAGATTAATGTTAGAAAGTTCCAGTTAACAGAATCAAAGGCTTTGTTAATGTCTAGTTAACAGAATCAAAGGCTTTGTTAATGTCTAGAGAAATTATGTTATTAACGTCAAAAGTCTTTTAAGGTTATCATATGTATTTCTTCCTTTGATAAAGCCTGTTTGGTCTTCATCGATTAACATGAGGGGAAAGTGCTTGATTCTGTCTGCATATATTGCCATGCACATTTTATAATCTATGTTTAATAATGATATTAGTCTATATGATGGGCATTGTTTCTCATCTTTGCCTTCTTTAGGTATAGGGGATATCAGTGAATATTTCCAGGGGGATGGGATATTTATATCTTTTTTTACTATGTTATATACTTTCAAAAGTAAGTATATAGCCTGATTATGGATTAATTTATACATTTCAGGTAATATATTATCTGGGCCAGGTGCTTTATTTACTTTAAGTTTTTTAATTTGTGATTTCAGTTCCATCATAGTAATTGAACTGCTTATGGTGTGTATTTGTTCTTGTATTAACCTAGTAAGAATTTTATTTTCAAAGTAATTTTCTACATCTTTAGTGGATATTTCTTGTGAATTTAAAGAATTATCAGAGTTGTATTGTTGTCTAAATGCTCTAAATGCTTCCAGAATATTATTTATAGCTGTTACTTTTTTATTAGTATTAGGTATATACATTTCTTTAATTTGTTTAGATTTGATTATTTTTTTGTTTTGTTTGCTAATTGTTTCTGGTGCTTTAGATTTGTAGAATAAATTTAATTTTATTTTCTCTAGATTAATCATAATCTTATGATGTAATATTTCTTCATATTTACTATTGGTTTGTAATAGTTCCTGAACTAAGTCTGCATTTCCCTTTTGAACTTCTAGCTTCAGTTTATAAGCTTTCATTTGTACTTCTAACACATCTTTATTCCAGGTTTTCTTTTGTTTATGTACCAAGGTAATACCTTCCCATATTTATATATGGTTTTAATGAGATAGCTTCTGTTATGTTTAAGTCTAGAAATGTTTTAATTTCTTTTTCAAATAATTCTTTAAACTCTGTTAGTTTTGTGATGTAAGAGGGTATTCTTGTGATAGGATTTGTATCTGTATGCTTAAGTTCTATATAAAAAAGCTAGAAAGTAGACAGTTTATTATTTTAACTTTATCAACTTTTGTTATTAAGTAATTAGATATGTATATCCTGTCTATTCTAGAGTTAGTTATATGCCTATGTGAGCAAAAGGAATACATTAATGAGTATGGGTCAGCAAATTAATTTATATCTTGTATGCACATTGTGTCTGTGTTTTTTTAAAGTGCCTTTGATATAGGCAGTTTTCTTCTTGCAGTTTTTAAATATGTGTCCTTGTCATCTATTGTACAGTTAAAATCTCCTGCTATTATCAGGCTACCTTTGGCTAAGTGGATTATTTCTTCAAAATGATGCTTAATTGTTTCTAGTCCAAGGCTGGTATCCAGTATAAATTTACTAAAGTATAGATTTTCTTATTTAATTCCACAGACACTAGACAAAACATACCAGCTATATCACGATAGGTGTTAATTATTCTGGGAGATATGATTTCACTACTGATTAATATGGCTACTCCTCTTTTCTTTTGTTTATATTGAGAGCTTGCTAGTACTGTGTAGTTGATAATATTAATATTGTTTATATCTATGTCTAAGAAGTGTGTCTCTTGTAGAAATACTATTTGTGGTTTATGTAAGCTTATATATTTGAATAAACTTCTCCTCTTATTACTATTGTTCAGACCATTGACATTTATAGATAAACATTTCATATTTTACTTTATGTTTGATTTGTATGAGAGTTTATGGAAGCAATTTTGACCCTTGGTTTTGTTTTATAGAAATGCTTTGATTCTTCCTTCATATATGCATTCTGTATACTTCCTGTAGACACCAAACCATTCTAAAAGAAAACATGAACTGCTAATCTTATGATTTCAAAATGTATAATATAACTCTATCTCTATGAGGTAAAATACCTCTTTGCCTGACTAGTAAAACTACCCAAACAAACCTTCTAACCTTGTGAATAGTGTTTAGATTAATCTCTCTTAACCTCTAAATCAGTATACCATTATTTACATAGTTTAAAAGAAGAATATAATCAGCTAAAAAGTAAATATGTGAAAATTTGTATTAAAATTCTGTTATCTACACATCTAAATGTCATAACATGCTTAACACAGTAACAATGCTCTTATTTTATATATAAGTTTCCAATCAGGATTCAAAAGTAAGACTTCAAACTTAACATTCAGTATTATTTCAAAATCATGTAGTAGTTTACATGTCATTCTAATACAATCGAGTTGTTTTTGGTTCTTATTAAAGATGTTCCAGTGCCTTTTTATGAAGTTTAGATTAGGTACTCTGTTCAGGTTTCACATTATTTTATATTCTTTATAAACCATTTAGCAACATTTAATTATGTCTATCTTGTCTTATACTTGTCATAAAGATAACTTAATATTAATAATATACTTCTAAATAAATATTTCCATCTGTATATAAGTATGGAGTATATTCTAAAAACACAGCTATAATAATTGCTCATTAAAACAAATGAAATGACTGACTTTCTGGGTTTGCATGAACCAAATGTCTAGTAGTTGTCTATAACAGAAAAGGGGACTATGTTCCTAGAACTGGTAGCATCTATTACATTACAGATATAACTAGTTTAATGGTGAAGTGCTATATAAAAATTGACAATGTTGTAACCATATAAAGAGCTATAATGTGTAATGAACAGGAGTTTAAACCTCTGAGGTTTACATACATATTAAATTATTTAAGACACTTTTCCCTTATACCATCACCAGTCCATGCCACCGCATCTTGCCAGTACTTCAGAAGCAGACACAAGTTTCAGTGTGACAAGTATATCTAGATAGGTGATAAACAAAGTTTCTTTTTAATGGAAAAGTGTCTAAGTCACAATGCAGTTCGTGTTTCATTGGCTGCTAATAAATACTTTACCAGAATACAGCTGCCCTTCTAATTTTGAAAACAACCATAAAGGATATCTGAAGACTGCAGCAGCTGCTAGTAAGATTTCCACCAAAAATGCCACCTTAAGATTCAGTTCGCTACTCTCTGAGAACTGATGTTCATGATATCCTTATGGATATTTGTATAATGACTTTTAGATGAAATAAAACTCGAAGTCAAATATTGGTCAAAGTGAATCAGAAACAGGGCTGGGACTTGAAACATCAGGTTAAGAAAAATCTTAATTAGAATATAGTCATAACTATGCAGCGCCCAATTCAGTGACTCATTTTAACTACATCAAACCTCTTGTTACATATGTGACAAACAGCCTGCTATAGCTATTTCACCATATAAGAAATGTTGTAAGCCTGACTGTAAATGCAGCATCAGAATTAATTTCTGAATGCTGGTACACAGATCTATAATTATCAAAACACATGTAGTGGTGTAGCTACATTTTATTGGATCTGTTATTGTTTCTGCTGCACTTGTGTTGTAGTATCTTCTTTAGTATTCAGACCAATCAACTGTCTCTGTGTTGGGTGAATTTACCTATTTTTATATCTGATTTACCCATGCTTATAATATATCCAAGAAATGCTGCTTGTCATTAAAAATTTTATTCCACTTAATGCTATTTACGTGTTCAAGTAATATGTGACAAGTGCTCATTTTGTATTTCTGCTTACAGAAGGACAAGCTGGTAGGGGCTCAATGGAAAAGCACCTCATTTAGCATTTGTTTTAATTTTAATAATGTGTACAGGATGACTAAAATGTAAAATTTCTTATGTGATGTGTCAGGTAGTTTGAATAGCTGAGTTTGTGTTTTAACAAGTGTTTAATTACATGCGCTTATGGTTATCAGTACTGATATTGTAAAAAGCAAGTCTACTTCCGTGTTTTGATTCTCTGTATTATGAGGTTGTGATTACATACTTTTCAGAGATGACGTATGCAAGGAAAGAAAGTTTTCAGAATGAGTTTAATGTTCCTGGTGTGGATAATGATTTAAAATTCATGTAAACAGCTCAAGGAACAGGCAGGAAGGAAAATATGATTTTTCTCCTTCTTGAGTAAGGTAATGTTCATGCGACTATAGTGTATTGTTCGCGGTTGTATAATTCGTAAATGTAACTGCTTCTGTGTCAACTACAAAATGCTGCAAAGCACAACACAAACTGAAAGTTTGATTAATCGCTCCTGCAAGTGTTCTGTTTTAGTTTAAAAATTCCATTACTTGTAATTAAACATCTAGTTTAAGGGGGCATGTAACAATAAATTCTAAACATTTTAATAGCCTTGTTAGTTCATTTTATCAGGAAGTAATCTAACATTTACATGGCAGTGAAACAGTCTCTATGACAACTTGATAATCTGGAATTTTCATTGATAAAGCAACATTTACTAGCTGTTTCTATAAATAATCCAATTAATTTAGGGCATCCAGAACTGAACATTTAGTTTAAGACTACAACCATTAAGAAAGTTCAAATACTTTCTGCAACCCATTTAATCTATCATATCAAGGACTTATCAAGCATTTGCATGTCAGTGGATGCACATATAAGGACATTTCTATTTGTTATTGCTTTATATGTTAACTATATAGAAATCTTTATAAATTTATTTATAAGTTTAACCAAATGAATATGAAAGTAATTGATAAATGACTGTAGTAAAGAAATTTTAATAATTCTAATAATAATAAATGAATAACTGTAAAGGGGTACCTGTTTCATGTTAGTTTGAAGATAAGAAAGCACTCTCTTTTTTGTTTTCTGTAAAATATGAATGTTTATTTGTCCTTTAGTTTTTTCTTCTTTTGTTCAACAGTCTTCCAGTTGTTGGGTTCTGCATTTCTTTTGGGTGTACTGTTTGACCATTCCATACATTATTCTTGTGTTAAGATGTTGTTATTAGAAAGATATTTTATTGCTGAGTCCACTGTTTCAAGGATTTTTATTCCCTCTGGTAGGAATATTCTCAGTCTTGCTGGAAACAGAAGACGAGTTTCAGTTGCTTCTTTTTTAGAACTTTTATTATTGGTAGGAATTCTTTTCTTTTGGAAACTACTTTAACAGAATAGTCATTATCAAATCTGATTAAAGTATCATTCTACTTGATGGGTGAATTTGCCCAGGCATTCCATAAGATAAGATCTTTGTCCTGTGTAGAGAAAAGTTTCACAATTATGGATCTCGTCTTATTTTTGACTAAAGAAGTGTTTCCAGAGGCTGTTAATGACCTGTGTGCTCATTCTATGCCATATGAAAGGGCTTCAAGTAATTTCACTATGTTTGGTATCCAGGTGGTGAAAAAGTTTATTATGTTATTTCCTTCTGCTTTTTCTGGTAAACCATATATTCAGATGTTGCTTCTTCTTGTTCGGTTTTCCATATCATCAAGCTTGTCTAATAAGTATGTATTTTGTTGTAACAAAAATTCTGTTTGTTGTTCTTCTGTTAGAAGTCTAGAGTCAATGTAATTTAATGACTGTTCTATGAGTGAAATTTGCCCTTTCTGTTGAATAAACATTTCCTGAAGTTGTTCAAGTTGTTGAGAGCACTTTTCTTTGAAAGTATCTAGTTTGTTATACATCTTATCTATCTTAATTGTACATTCTTGTATATTTGAAATAAGAGAATGTGGTTCCTTTTTGATGGAAGAGTCCTGAGTTGAGTTCTTAAGATGACTCATGATGTATAGCTGATTGTGGTGTTGTCTTTCCAGTGTTAATTTGACAGGAATTATCCAAAAATAAACACTAAAATGTCTTCTGTAGAGGCTCCAAAGTATTAAGAATTAGTTAATAGTAGAAATTTCCTCAAATTGTTCCTTATTTCATAAAATTCCTGTCAGGAATAGTAATGAGATAAGAGAGCTGAGAGAAAGTGCTGCTAACTAATTACCATCTTGGCCACACACCCCCTCTTTGCCATGTCTTGATGGAGGAGAAAGAGTGTTGTGTCATTTGCTGAAGTAGTGTGAGACTTAGGACAGAGTGTATGATGATGGCATCAACAGCACATTGGACTACACAGGCAAGTTTGCTGGCTTTAGTAAGGCTGTTAGTGAAAATGTTGAAAAGCAATGAACCTAGGATTAATCTTTGGCAAACACCGAGAATGACAGGTAAGAAAAGGAAAGAAGAGTTAGCTAAATAACAAATAAAGAGATGACTGAAATGGAGATATGGAAGCTAGTTCATTAATTAGATGTCGGTGGGATACCATGACAAATGCTTTTGACATGTCCAAAGAGAGGGAGGATCAGAGCCAGATCATGGTCAAATGGGGCTCTAAGCAGGATAATGGATCAGCTCCCCTCCTCAACTGGCAGCAGCCCCCCCTGCAATTCTGTGTCCCATTACTTGTCTATTTCTCCCCACTTACCATAAACATTGTTGAAACTTGACAGTATGCAAACTATTTTCTTTACTTCAACAATGATTACAGATATTTGGATTTAATTTAACACTTTTATTTTAACTTTTATAGCACAAACACTAATAGCCATTTGCTAAACAAAACAACACTGTCTCACAATGAAAACAGACAGCATGAACAGTAAACTTATCTGCCCTTAAAACTCACATTCATTGAGATGGCATTGAAGACTACATTCAAAGAAAGGCCTTTGCTCCTTGCACACATTTTTAGGACCATTCATACATGGATGTAACTTCTTGTATAATGACAAAACTACCCATTTCAGAACACTTCAACCATAAATGGACACTCAAGCGTCTGTCATTATCCACCAATATCAGTCAATATGCTCAGTCTCTGCAGAAGTATAAGCCATCTGAATAATTCCACATTAAAGACATCTGTAAGTAATGAATAGACTGCTGCTGGCAACCAGCATTTACATATCAGTGTTTCATCTACATATTCAATACCTACTGCCCTTGAAGAATAGACTGCCTATATTACATTTAAAAAATGGTAAGCTGGTAATATTGACATAAGGAATTGCTGGCAAACCGACACCAGATTCATAGTTATTAGGCATTTCATCTAAAGGAAGACATAGGCAGGAGTGCAGCACCCCTATCTCCCCATAAGTGCATCAGAGTATCATAAATCCATCTACATCATCTAGGGGAAGAACCCACAGCCTTCTGCACAAAATGCAAGCATGCTACCTGTTGTGCTGCTAACATTGCTTTCAAATTTGATAGCGCACACACTGATTAGCTAAACAAAACAGTTGCACATTGATGATAGACTTAACTTGAGCAACAATAAACTCCTCTACCATTAAATTCACAGTTCCTTGAAAATGCACTGAAACTGACTCACAATTCCATGAAATGCACTGAGACTCATAATTCTTGAAAATGCACTGAGACTCACAAGTCCTTGAAAAATGCACTGAAACTCACAAATCCCTGAGTAGTCTGGCTCTTGTATCCTGTAATCAAGGTATAGGAGTTGAGCCTGAGCAAGTTAATTAAACAACTTGCCATTCCCAAGGAGGGCATTTATACACCCCCCACACACC
Organism: Protopterus annectens; assembly: GCF_019279795.1. Classification (NCBI taxonomy): domain Eukaryota; kingdom Metazoa; phylum Chordata; order Ceratodontiformes; family Protopteridae; genus Protopterus; species Protopterus annectens. The sequence continues at coordinate 1,279,482,279 of NC_056729.1, forward strand.
ACCGCTGTTGTTCATATTGGCAATTTCTGTTGCTGTCCCACCTCAGTCCCTGTCTGGACAACATATCTAAATCCTCTCAGCTTCTTTTCCTATTTAAAAATCCCTGGCTGCTGTGCTGCCCTGCTATTTGGCTTCTGTTTCAGTCCCATGGACACCATATCAAATCCCTGACTGCCATTTTCAAATCCCTCACCATTTGTGTTAGTAAGGCATCATAATGCTGAGATTGCTGGGGCTTACTGTTCTTGCAGAAAGTCTCCTGTGAAGTCTTAAAGACCTCCTGTGTGCTTGCAGAAAGACTACTGCAAGGTCCTAATGCCTTGTGATGTTTAAAGATGTCTTCTATTGTATGATATTTATGGAAGATTTTTAATTTTTATTGACTACCCTATGCCAACCCACTTGGCCCCCACAGACAACACTGGCCCTAGGCAGGTGCCTAGGTTGTCTACTGCTGGATTTGACATTGGGAAGGATACTAAGTTGTTGTTATTAATGTTGGTATTTATGGTTTTGGTGAAACTAAGCAGGGCAGTTGCTATGCTGTGGTATGGTTGGAAACTGTCCATGTAAGTGCAACATGTTAACATATCCTCTTATTACAGTGTTGTGAAATAAAGAAAATAAATCTGTTCTACAATATTTATGTGAATATCAAAAGTCAGTAGAATGCATTACTAAATATTGGTGTTCTAACATACCTGTCAACCTCTTAGAGCAAGACAAAGCCATAAATAATGGGAGACAAAGGCCCCAAAATAGCTCTTACAAACTTGGAAAGTTTATAGAGGTTTTGCATCAGCATGAATTTTCTGAAGGGTATGAAGTCTGAAACTGAAACTAATGTCATTATTTTCTGACTTCAGTACTTAATAATTTGCTAATGATTTGCCAGAAAACCACAATTTTATGAGAAATAGACCAAAAATATGAGGCAAAAATCTGGACATTCTGTGAAAATCTGCACAGTTGTGAGGTATGGTATCTAATCAGTTTAATATATATATATATATATATATATATATATATATATATATATATATATATATATATATTTTTTTTTTTTTTTTATAGTAGATGACCTATACCTACTTTAGCTTTAACAGTATCACAGTGACAAGGTTTGTATATTACATTCAGAAAATGCAAATAATTAAGTTAACTGTTATAACATAAAAAGATTTTCAAGGGTGCACATTAAAGATTATCACTCTGAATTAATCTGCAATGCTTTTCAAGGACAGGCATTTCACCCTTCCAGTGAAATGCTGGTAATGTGAAAATAAAATGTGGTCATTGCAATTTGTATTCCTTACTGAAATGCATGTCACATACTATTTATTCATGCTCCCTGTCTGAAATACATTGATAACATTGTGTGTGATCTTAATCTGTTTCTTGCTAAGCTGTAAGAATAATCTGCACTCTGATATTCTTACAGGGGTATTCAGCTTTTAAATGTTTTTACATACAGTTAGTCAGTAGCATATATTACTATCAGGAGCAGCAGATAAATAATTTCCTTAAAAGTTAGTAAAAAGTCAAAGAAGAAGCAACAACAGTGTGGGTGGTCTGATTTTTTTTTAAATACACAGTCTGCTGGTCTACTGTGTGTAGGCCTGGATGACAAAAGGAAGAATTTCTCTGAATAATAATCTTGTTCTAACCATCTGCTGTCATTTCTCTTCTAACAAACTGATAAATAAGCTATTCTTTGATTCCTAGAATGCAACTATAAATACATAACATTGCCACTAAAACAAGAAATGCTTCACATCATGGCATTCTCTTCATGGACTTTGCCTATGGACAATGTTGTGTTTTATACAATAAAAAATATGACTAGAAGCATGTCTTCCAGATTATTTTACTGTTTTTTTTTCTGCTCTCCGTTGTCTGAAGCATAAATGTTTAATAAAATGGAAGTGGGATGCATTATTTTCAGAATATCTTGAATTTTGATAAAATATTCAGTTAATGTGCAAATATATGTAGAGTTAAATAGGTGCCTTTTATCCCCACGCCTGCAACTGCCAGGCGTTTTCCAAGTGGACTCTACATGTTTGTTCATCAATACTAGGTATGCCCAGTGGGGTGAACTGCCCAGCAAGCCATCATTGAGGCAGTTATTAGGGCAGCTGGTACCCCACTGACATCCTAGAATAGACCACAAACATCCTGATGGCAGGGGTCAAGTGACTCACATCACCACAAGGACCACAATATTCCCCCTTGCCACAGCATGCTCACATGCATTCTTGATGTAAGTGACCAATGGAGCTGCTTGCTGAATGCCAACCTCTAGGCCATCCCATGGAGCATTGCACCTCCTCTGAGAGACAGAGGCATGAGACACCACACTGTATTCCTCCCTTCAGTGTTGGACATGCCCATTCTTCCCATACCAGCTCCAACAGATACCTGAACAGGTAATCAAAATCAGGACATCTAGGCTTTTATATTTCTATTCCAATGAAACTGGCACTGAAAATAGATTTCACTGAATAAGTCAAATGTATTCAGATATTAATGCCAGACATTGGCATCTATATTCAAAGCTTGTTCTTCAAATCAACCCAATCTAAATACTGGAACTCCAAAGTAATATACACTATGTAAAATGAGAAAACTAACTTTCTTTGCATCTTATGCACCATGGTATTTTAAGTTTCATATGTCTAATGATGATTACAGCCTACATAGCTAAGTGCAAGAGATGCATTCTTGTGCAAACATACTGTTGATGTCATTTAGTATGCCTCAGCCTTCTGATTCAGTGAAATAAAGATTTAGAGAGTTATTTTGACCATGTTATGCTTCACTTTAATGTATATCCTCAAAATGTCACAGATGCCCACAAAAAAGATGTAGACAGTATTATAAGCAGGGGCCGGGGATAAAAAACATTCAGATTCTACCTGTAAATGGTTCATCTCCCCCGGCGCCTGCTTGTAAATGTTTCATCTCCCAAGGGTATCAGAACTTGTCAGAGATTTGGGATGCATGGCTAGGAGTGAAAAGGCCCTTGTGGTTGTTAGCCTAGTAAACACCTATGAACCTAAGAACCTATTGATGAACTCACATGACATATATGTCAGACATTAGTTTGCAGAGAGGGAAACCCCTCAGTCCTGACATCTGCTTTTAAAGGTTAACCTCCAATTGTTCAGTGTCATGGACAAAATCCATTATTCCATGATTAGATAAAGTCTCCTTTCCAGCACTGTGGCATACACTTTCTCAGGACAATGAAACAGTGTGACCCCACTATGAAAAGAACACACTCTACTGAATCCCATTTTGAAAATTATGACTTCTACCCCATCTTCTCCAATTCAGAGATGCAAATCTTCAATGCAACATTGAAAACATGTGCTAACCATAACACCTCAACAATGGACAGCATTTTTAGTATGTCCAGATGAATATTCCTTGGTTAAGGAAAATGTTTAATCAGTGCAGTGACCTTACCAGCTAAAATGGATCAAGTTCTAGCACCTGCTTCAGGTAGTACCGACTTCTCAGTATAGACATACCCATCAGATTTTGGAATTTTTTACACAAGACCTACCAGTTTTCAACAATAGCCCCAGGTATGGTCAGTGTTTCTCCACCATTGTTGAGAACTGTCTGGACAACATTTATCCATTTATTTATATAAGTGTGTATGTATGTATTTATTTATGTATTGTCCATAGAAACTTTTTAGCTGTGACGTGGGTCACAAGTCCAAAGGCAAAGGCAAATATAATAAATAAACACATACACTTTTGTGTAGCATATCAAAAAAAATGCTTTTTGGAAGGCAAGAGGGAACCAGAGAACAACCAGTGATGATTCAAGGGAACATCCAAAATCCTTACTGACAAAAGTTAATGAAGTTCACTGATGAACCCTACCTATCCCATTGAGATTTGAGGAGGAGATATTGCCAGTAAACCAGAAGCTTCCTTCTCTGTTGCTGTCCAGTTCAGGGAGCACGACTAAGACTGAACAAGTAACCCATTCAAATGTCTTAGGAGAATTCATAGATGAAAATCTAAACTTTGGCCAACATTGCCGACTTTATCTAAAAAAAACAAACCACAAACTTGGCTTACCTTTCAAAGCCAAACCATAACTCACCATGTATGGTATAACAGCCACTGCTCACTCCCTTCAGCTATGTGGTCTAATATATGGATTCTCCATCTTCACTAACTTGCAAATAGAGCAACTAGCACAACCAGAACAAAGTTACAATAAAACTGATGGAACTGCCAGTAGTTTTGACAACAGAACCTGTTATTGACAACTCTTAAAAAATTGCAATGTTAGAAATAGCTTTAAAATAATATATCAAACTGCACTAGTCCCATCTATAATGAACTCCTAACAATTGTATACTTCAATCAGGAACCTCAGATCTAAACATCAGCTTTTTGCCCAAACACAAAAGCAAACAGCCATCACAAAGCTCTGTTCTCTGTAATCATATCTATCCTATGAGATAAAATCCCAACCACAATAAAACCAACTGCAGTATACCATCAAGTCAAGGTTAAATTAAAAATATACTCAAGTAGCTCCCGGCTATGAAAATGCTCTTGCCTACCTAGATTGCAACTACCTTGAGGTACTGCAGCATTGATTTGTTTCTCTGCATTCCTTAGTTCTGAATGTACATATGTGGTAGAAGAGACTTAAAAAAGTACTGGAAAGATCTGTTATCATCTGTAAAACTGCTTTTCTAATCTCTTGCATTTTGATATATTGTACTTTACTTATCCATGTTGTATCTTTTAAGTATTTCACATTAATTTATGTGCTGCATTCTAAATATTGTAAATATGTGTACTTTCTTCTGTTAATTTCTAACTTTTCTGTTATTACTGTGGAAAATGTCTCCCCAGGTCCCTGCTTAAAAAGTGCACTTTGGCAAGTCAAATCTTTCTGTCAACAAAAAGCAATACACTGATGAATGAATGATTGAGCTAATACATAATAGAGCTGATACTATCTCTGTAGCACATTTCATGACACCAAAATTTAGACTTTTCTGGATTAAATTTAACCAACTCCTGATAACTCTCCATTAACTTTTATCCAGAATGTTGGATGGTCATATAAGCTCTTCAGCCAAGACAAAAATGATTTACCAACTCCCATTCTTTCCAAATATTTAAAAAGGCATTGTCGTGATACAGAATTACATGCTTTCTTAATGGCACATAAAATATATCTGTATCCTGAGTTTTTCTCCCATGTTGGTCTTTAAAGGCCATTAACCACCAATCCCCTGATGTTTCTTCCTTTTGCAAAACCATTTCCACAATCAATAAGGGAGAGGAGGGACAGGATCTATCCTTTTAGCAAGAGGCTTAAGCTCTACAATAATTAATGAAATTGGTCTGTAATAAGTAGCTCTTATTATATCTCCTGAAATTTTTGGTAGACCTGTGATCAGATTGGTTATATTCTGAAGTAGTCTCCCTTCTTATTTTAAGGGACAGCTAATCAGCCAGTCTGCTAGCAGATACATCCATGACCCATTTATACAATTCAGTGGGAACCATACTAGAGCAGCAGCTTTATTAGATTTCCACTTAACTATAACATCTTGTACCTCATTCTCTGTTATAACTGTGTCTAATCTCTTTCTGCCCTCACCCTCTGGTAACTGTTCTTTCCTCTGCCATTCTATACACCTACTCTGTCTCCACCCATCAGTGCTCTGTAAATAATGTTTAGAAATACTCAGAAAATGCATCTCTAATCCCTTGATTCAATCTCCACCAACTATGGTTTTTCCCTTCCCATTTTTAAGAGCATAAATCTCTTGTTTTACTCTTTGCCAATCATATTACCCAGTCATCCATTTTGGATCACTTTCCTCCTCCACCACCACAAGATTACCCTTCTCAACAGTTCTGCTTCTACTTTTGATTAATCTATATAACTGATTTCAATTTGCAATTGCCTTTCTATCCTAAAACAATGTTCTGTTATATGTTCCTTATTTGCATGAGAGCTTGAGTTTCTTATAGTTGTCTTTCCTTCTGCTCAGTTATACCCCAAATCTCTGTTCTGCAGGCAGTTTCTCCATCAATTATTTCTCCTGTTAATGCTGTCTTACATCCTTCCCACATGCCATACCTAAAGATAGCCTGTCCAGCTCATTCCTTTTTACAACACCATTAAAAATAGTCCTGAATACCTTCTGTCTAGGTGAAATTTTCCATTTAAAACTATCCCATCTCCAATTACTCTTTCCTACTTTCTGTTCTTAAGATATGTCCATCAACACCCCTTACTACTAGATGATCTTAGATAATTATTTCACCTATTTCTATCTTCCTAATCAACCAACAGGTCTTTGTGAGGATTCAAATCAAATCTAGCTGACTCCCTTGTTTCATCAAATTCATGGAAAAAGGTCACTCTTTTTTTCCTACCATATAACTGCCACCAACAATCTACCCTCCTAGACTCATCTAGCCATTTGGTTTCTGACATGGTGTTCATATTTTCCAAATAACTTATCCACTGAGGCATCTAAAACTAGATTACAATCTTGCATCAATAGAGCATGAAATTCTCATTCAAGCATCCCCTCCATTTCCTTCAGTATTATTTGAAAAAAGAAAGGACTATCATTATTTAGGGCATATTGATTTCCCACCACTCATTTCTGTTTTATTTTCAAGATTCCTGAGTGTATTCTCAATCAATCATTCCCACTTATACTAATTTTACCTGTTACTATTTTATAGACCTATTAACATAACAATATAACCCCTTTACTTCCCTCCTCCTGCCTTGTATCCACAAGTACTGTAGAAAATACTCTATTCCAAAATGTATGAGCCTCCAAAGCTTTAGGTTTTATCTCCTGTAACCCCACTATATATGATCTGTCTCTTTGCAAGCTATGTAGAATCCTCTTTCTTCTAATTAGGTTTGGACTTCCCCCAATATTCTATGTGCTCACCTCTGCTCACTTTTATTACCATCTTGTTTCCTGTGTCAAAAAACTTCTAAAGCACTACCATCATATTGTTGGGGCAGTTTGCCCCCTCTATTCCTTTGTAACTGATCCAGAGATATCCCACAGGCTGGAATTTTATTGAGCAAATTGCCAAAAAGTAAAAAGGCAACATCCAAAAACAAAAAGGCTTGCCTACACCTGAATAAAATGAAAAATGTCACTGGTAGCAGATTAAAAAGAATATTTATTTTATTTTATTTTATTTTACATTTGTTAACCGGGCTAGTCCAACTGGATACATGTCCATTTTCAGTGGAGGCCCGAGGAGAAAAGCTCCACTATCTAATGCAAAGTAACAAAAGTACATTCCAAGTACATAGGCAGTTTAAGCTCCACTATCTAATGCATAGTAACAAAAGTACTTTTAAAGTACATAGGCAGTTTAAGACACAACTAAAACAGGCATTCAAAATACATAGGGAATTAGAGACACATCTAAAACAGGCATTTAGGCAAGTTTTTCAGTAAGAGTATTCATAAAATATTAAATCTCTTCAGTACAGATATATACAATAAAGACATAAGTAATTAAGTAGTTTGAAGGCTAGAAAAGAGTTAGTAAATAATAGTTTGTAGTTAGTAGAGTCATTTTCTTAGGTAGAAATGAAAAGAGAGATGGAGAAATAGAGTTGGTAGACAGTGCAAAGGATGCAGGAGAAGGTAGGCGGTATGTGTTCAGCTAGGGAAATTGCACGAGCAAAGCCAGTGATTGGTTAGAAAATGTTTTAGTTGAGTTTTAAATAGTGTGATAGAAGTTTGGGCTATAAGGTCTGGAGGAAGTTGATTCCAGATTTTACCAACTGAGTTGGAAAATATAGAGTCACCTGCTGTATTCTTTGCTAGAGAAGTTTGAATCAGTAATTTATTGGAGGAGCGAAGGGTTTTTAGGTTATTGTAAGGTTTTATCAGAGTAGAGAGCATAGGTATATTTTCTGGGTGGTGAAGGGCTTTATGGGCAATTGTAAGTTGGTAGTATTGAATTAGGTGAGGTAACTCAAGCCACCCTAGGTTATGGAGGTACAGGCAGTGATGTGTTTTATATGGAGAGGCAGTGGCAAATTTGGCAATGTTGCAGTAGGCTGTTGTAAGCCTATTGATGTTATGTTTAGAAAGATTACTATAAATGGGGGATGCATATAGTAGAGTAGAGTAGAGAGAAGATATGCTCTGGCTATGGTAGTTCTTGCTTCAGGTGTTAAGAAAGATTTGATTCTGTAGAGAGAACCTAATTTTCTATTAGTTGCTTTTATGATAGAGTTTATATGTACATCAAATTTGAGTAAGTTGTCAATGGTAACTCCTAAAAGTTTGGTTGTTTGGTCGGGAGAGATAAGGGTGCCATTGTTAGAAGTGAGTGTGAAACTAATAGGGGGAGACAGGTGTGTGGGTGAGAAGAGGAGAAGTTTGGTTTTCTTAGGGTTTAAGAGAAGGCAGTGATTGGAGAACCATTGTTCAATGGTGGTAAAAGTTTTTTGAGTAAGTGAGAGGAGGTCAGCTTGGGTTGTGGCAGAGCAGATGATGGTGGTGTCATCGGCATACTGAATGCAAGTGGTTATTGGGGTGGCAAGTTTCAGGTCGTTAATAAAGATGGAAAATAAAAGAGGACCTAAGATCGAGCCCTGAGGTACTCCTAAAGTGGTGGAGAGAAGTTCGGAAAGATTGTTGTTCCATAAAACAGCTTGTTTCCGATTCTGAAGATAGGAAGTAAACCAGTTTAAGGCAAGATTATTGAGAGACAGAGATTTTAAACAATGTAGGAGGAGTTGGTGGTTCACCATGTCAAAGGCTTTTGACAGGTCAACAAAGAATGCTGATGAAAGAAGATTGTTATTCCGGTTTATATTAATAGAGTCTATGAAGGATAATAAGGCTGTGGTGGTGCTATGGTAGGGACGAAAGCCATGTTGGCAAGTAGCTAGGAGATTATTAGATAGGAGGTGATTTAAAAGCTGTTTGTGGATGCATTTCTCCATTATTTTAGCAATAGGAGATAGCAGTGCTATAGGTAGTTAGAGTATTCAAATGAATTTTGAAGAAAGGGATGATGTGGGAGATTTTCCAGAGTGAGGGTATAGTACTTTCTTTTATGGTTTTGTTGATTAGAATAGAGATAGGGTAGGCAATAGCTTTAGCACCTAGCTGGAGATATTCAGCCGGCAATTTGTCAGCTGAGGGGGTTGAGGGTTTGAGTTTCTGAAGTAAGTGTAGAATATAGGAGGTGGGTATGGGTTTAAGCAGAAATGGAGGTGGAGGGCAGCTAGTGTTCCCTAGTAATGAGGGGTTGGGGCTTTGTTGGTTGGCCAGTTTAAGTATGGTTGATGTAAAGAAGTTATTAAATGCATTAGTTGTTTGTAGGGGAGAGTCAGGGCAGGAGCCGAGTGGGTTGGGAGTTTTGACCTTGCCAGGGGATAGTAGTGAATTAATTGATTTCCAAAATTTTTGTGGTTGGTGGTGGGAGGATTGCTGTAGCTGGGTATAGTAGTTTTTTTTATCCTGTATGATAGCAAGCTTAGTCATGTTCCTTTTTTGTTTGAAGCTAAGGTGATCAAAAGAGTCTTTAGTGGTTCGCCATTTAGTCCAGGCTTTATTCCTACTAAGGATAAGTTGTTTGGTGTTGGTTGTAAGCCATGGAGCTGATTTAGATTTCATTCGTATAGAACGGGTGGGGGCATGATGATTGAGAATAGTAAGAAAGGTATTATTAAAGTGGTTAACAGCTTCATCTATTGGGAGAGTTTTTAGAGGTGCCCAGTTGATTAAGCTGAGTTCATTTTGAAAGTGTTGAAGGTTAAAGTGTTTTTTGCTGCGAGATTGGGGGGTGTTGTTAGATGAGTTTTGTGCCTAATGATGTATGTGAGAGAGTGGTCACTAAGGTCGTCTGGGAGGGTACCTGTTGAGTACTTTTGTTGGGGAGTATTAGTCAAGATCCAGTCGAGTATGGTTTCTTTGTTATTGCTTTTATTTGTTCTAGTTGTGGAGTTGATGGTTTGATGAAATCCGTGTAAGTTAATAATGGTAGATGGATTAGCTTGTTTGCATAAGTTCCAATCAATATTAAAGTCGCCTAGTAGTATTGTTTCTTGAAGGAAATTTATTGAAAACCAGTTTAGTAGGTCTTCTAATATGGGGAGATTATTGCCTGGGGGAAGATAAGTGCAGATGATATTAATAGTCTTGTGTGAATTTAGGGAGAGTTTGGAAATAATTAGTTCAGCATTAGAGTCATGTGGTGGGGTAAGGGCTGATTTACTTATTTCCAGTCCAGTTTTGAAGAGTATAGCTACTCCTCCCCCTTTTTTATTAAGACGGTCTTGTCTTAGGATGTTATAGCCAGGGGGGATAATTTCATTATCCTTTATTGTGGGTTTAAGCCAGGTTTCAGTAAGACAGAGAATGTCATACTGCTGGACTTAGTAGGGCATGAAGAGCAGGAAGTTTGTTACATATGCTACGGATGTTTAGATGAGCTATTGTAAGAGATTTGGGAGGTTTAGTTTGTGGTGTAGGCATGGGATTCAGTGTTTGGGAATTAGGGGATGGTATGTTTGTGTTAGGGCATGGGTTGGGGTGGATGTATCCATAAATTAAAGATAAACCATGAATAAGGTTAGTTAGTTGTGAGGGTTTGATGCAGTACCAGTGTTTTGTAAGTTGAAGAATAAGGTATTTGATGTGTGACAGGCGATGATATTTAGGTTCAAGATATGAGTTGCTGTATATGGGACAGCTATGGTTTGTGAGTGTGGTTGTGGGGGTAGCTAGGGTATGTTTGTGTGGAGTACAAAAGGTAGAATTTAAAGGTTGCTCATAGTAGGTTATGAGATAGGTAGAGGTAAGAATAGTTAGAAGAGTTAGTAGTAGGAGAGGAAGGTGAGTGTCGGATATGTTGAGATGAGTGGGGATAGTATAAAATAGGTATATGTTTAGAGAGGGGAAGGGCAGATAAGGGAGGAGTCCGCTATGGAGTGGGTGGAGAGAAGAATAAGTTCTGATTGGCTAGGGACTGTGTTGGGTGTGGTTATGTGGGGATAAATGTAGAGGTCCCAGGGGCGAGTGGGATTTGGGGGCAGGGAGGGGAGCGGAGTGGGCAGAGCCAAAGGAGTAGGAAATTGCTGAGAGGAAACAATCAGGCAGGTGTATAAACAGCAGGTAAGTTAAAACTGGTAGTATAAGTATTAAGAAGTTTTAGGGTATGTTATAGGTAGAGCTAGAGTAGTCAGGTTAAGATCGGGATAGTGTGGGCAGGGGAGAGGAATGGAGAGTAAACTAGAGTACAGATCCAGGTAGAAGGCTGAAAACAGTAAGTTGGGCAAACATTCAGAGAAGGAGGAAGGAGAAGTGTAAGGGGGTCACATAGAAGGCAAAGTTATTGAAGCAGATATGTATAGGAAAAAATAAGATAGAGATAGGAATAGTAGTAGGAAATTCAGTAGAACTTAAAGGAGGAAAGGTAGGAATACTAGTGATAGTAATAACAGAGTAGGAATGAGGGTCTGGTCAGCAAGATATAGGGGACTGTCGCTGGCTGCTGGTAGTCCTGGGCAGGTAGGTAGGCTAGGCACACATGTTAAGTATTCAGGGACAAAAATATAGCATAAACATACTTAGGCAGTCTTTCTTTTTAATATGAGTTGTTCCCCGACAAAAAGTCTTGTAATGGGATTAACTGGGCACAGTTCAGGTCTTCAAGGAGGGCAGAGCTTCTTTTATATGGTATAGCTGGGTCCCGTAAGAAGGGTAGTAAAAACCTGGGAGAGTGAGATAGTGAAGAGAGAGAAGAAAGGGTATGTAAACTTTAACAAGCTAAGATTTAAATTGTTTAACTAACACATTTCTGATTTAAACATGAACACTTTAGTAATTAAAAAGCAAATTAGGTCATACATCTCATGTAGATCATATTAGATATTTAGGAGCACTTTATGTTGTATAGGAGTCTGACTTAACTGTCACTAATGCTGATAAAGAGCGTTATATGGACACCAGGGTCGCTAGTGCAGAACACGTTAGTTGACCCTTTTAAATGCTACAACAATGTTAAAAACTCCGTGTAGTGTCTAACTATAAACACAGAATAAAGTATTTGTAGAGTAAGACCAATGATAAGTAACAGTGTAGTCATCTACAGGGTTCAGCGAATAACAAACAACAAAAGGCGCCAAACACTAGAGCGTGAGCCAGAGCCCTTACAAAATAAGCAGTAATGAGGCAGATAAGTAGCCAAATGGTCAGCGGGTGTACTCACACTAGAAGTAACTAGGAAATATCATCTCTGATGTTGGGGTTGCAACTCATCTTTTCCTACTGACTTTGGAATGCCTTTAAAATGGATATTCACCCTACAAGATCAGTTGTCCAAATCATCGACCTTGTCTACCTAGGTCTTTAACTCCTTTCTCATGTTTGCAATCTCCGAATGAGTGCAGTGTGCAGTGTATAGCTGTTTGTGCAGCTTGTAATTTTAAGAGATACTCTCACATTCTTCTTTCTAATGACTGTAACAGTTCTTGCTGAATTTGAGCTGCTGCATGGTTGACCTCAAATTCTTTAATGACAATTGATATTTTCTTATAGAGGATTAATAGACATTCATTAGGGGTTACCAACTTGAACCTTTCAAGCAATTCACACGGTTCTGCAACTCCTTCTACACTTCTGATGCTCTTCATAGGATATTGATATGTTATAGATGAATCTCAACAACAAAATCTCAAAGACAGTTTTACAAACCTAACAGGCCATACTCTTTGTGGGTTAGCCATGCCTCTCAATTTCAAGAGTAATGGAATGAGCTGCAGGTTCCTACTTGCACTATATGGTGGCATACCTGTTCATTTCAGTGATTCTTTACTGCAGAGGCATACACAGAGTGATCTAGAAAATCACTTGCAACTTCTGAGGTAGAGTTGAAAATGAAGAACGTTAAGTATAAGACTGAAACAAAATTATGAAAAACTGCAGTTGTACTCCAAACTTCTGCCCATGATATCTTTTTAACAAGGGAGCAAAAGTTTTCCTTTTTTTGTAAAGGATATCACAATAACCTGATGCCATCTGAACCATGCATCCAAATTTTGTATAGCCCCTGTTAGTTCCCTGGCTCGCTACTGAATATTATCTGTCTTGTTGTAATTTAGACATTTTAAAGCAAAATGCTTTAGAACAAGAAGTACCTTATTCAATGAATAATCCTTTGCTACTCATCAATAATAGATGGCTTTGACATACCCAGGAAAATCAGCTTTTTTTGTAAGGAAGAAAATCAGATCATGATTTTCAATATTTTCAGTAAAACCTATTATCCTTATTTTATTTATGTATGCTTTATTCTCATTGACTTGGCTTGGCTTTCAATTCAGTGGTGCCATAACTTGGCATCCCGTGCAATGCCTGAATGGGATATAACAGTAATACGTTTCCATTCTCTACGCTCATGTTTATGCAAAGCTGAAGTATCTTAAACTTGGGTGAGTTGTCTCATTTTTGTTGTTGTATTATTCACTAAGTGCAAATCCAGCAAAACAAATATATTCATGCTGTCTAGAGATTCAGTAGATCAAGTCTAACTTGACCCAAGGCAATATTGGTTAGGTGTGTCAGTACCTTAGATAATACAATTTGAAAATGAAGTAATGGAGACAAAAAAGTGTTATTTTTGTTTAGAATCAAGTAAAGCCCATGTATTTATCATATTATTTTAGATCATATTAAAGTGAAAATGCAAACAATGTGAAGGAGGAGAGGAACAGTTATTCTGTTCAAGTTTACACACTGCATGTCCGTGTTTGCACAAAACACTTAATGCCTGCTTTTGTGGAGGGTTAGTTGCATTTTCATTCTCATGATGTAGATAACTATCTTCACACTGGGTGTGCTACACTGCACAATGGGTCGAAATGGAGAGCTGAGGATCTCTGAATGGAAAGATGATTGCAGTCTGAATGGAGAGATGGTGGGGTCCAAATGCCAAGATGATGGGGTCCGAATGGAGAGATGATAAAATCAACAAGCAAAGGAGAGTAGCATTGGTGGAATTTAATTCATCCTCAGGTCTTGTTGAGCACTTTCATGAGGTGGACCCTGTTTTTACAAACTTTCACCAAGACAACACTGATATATAGACTTCCTTTTTATATAACATATCTCATGGACAGAAGTAGGTTAAAAATAAAAAAAGGTAGCTGACTGCAAAGGACCCAGGATAAAAAACTGCCCAATCCTGGTAGGTGCACTGATGCCAGGAAAGGACAAAATGACAGTGCAAGATCCTCAAGACATGAAAACATTCCTACAATAGGGCTAGGCCATGCTCATGGTGAGGATTGCCCTCCTGTTGTAGTAGGAAGTAGTAGTCCACAAAAATCACAAAAACTAATAAGCCAAAAAAGTGCCATAAAGATACAGTGAACTACAGAGAATAAGAAAAAAATATGTGTTGTTACTATTATGCATGAAAATCAGAATTTCCAGACAGAAGATATACAAAAAGATTAAGAGAGGAATTAGAGGAAAGAAAAATATTTGCACAAGAAGAACTGTCAAAAGCTTCAAATGCAAATTTTTGTTCATTAATACAACAGATTCATTAAAAAAATCTTATACAGACCAAGAAACCTTGAGTGGCTTGAAAAAAGAAGCAAATGAGTAAGTGCAAAAATATAAAGAACAAAAGCTAGAGATTTTTGAAAGGTATACAAAATAAATATGGACATGGGAAAGAAATAAAGATCTAATATGGTGCAATAGTTATGCAAAGGAGAAAGCCAAATGAATTAAGACAAAAAAGCAGCTCCAAATATATTCAAAGTGAAATAAAGGCAAAGGCCTCTAGATATGGAAAATGTCACAATTCAAAAACTAATAATACAAAGGGGGAACATAGAGAAGAAAATTAGTAAAGTAGAAGTTAGAAAAACAGAAGCTGAAGCTATGGAATACCTCAGAAGCAAAGGATTTATTACATAAAGTCTAACACAAGTTATATCACAGCATGATGGGACAATGAGTCCCCCAAGAAGGAAATAACAGGAGGAACTGGAGACATTTGAAGAAGAAATATGGACATGGGAAAGAAAAAGAGATTTAATATGTTGCAATATATATGCAAATGAGAAAGCAAAACAAATCCATAAAAAAGCTGCACCAAAGATATTTGAAGAAAATACATGCAAAGCTATCCAGATATGGACAATTTTGCAAAACAAAAAATAAGAAAACAAAGTGGGAAAGTAGAAAGGAGGGTTAGTAATGGAGAAGTTAGAAAGTTTCTAGTTGTTTTGTCTGGTGACTTCTGCTTTGATTTTTGGTTTAATGGAGACGTTAAAGAAATAAAAACATTACCTGCAAAGTTAAAGATTTATTGTGGAAATTCTATCTCTGATAAAATCACAACATGACACAATAATGAATCCACAAATTAAAGGGAAACTAGTGGAGTGGGAAACATCTGATCAGTTGTCATGTGAAGATGGTTTGATGCCTTTAGTAGGAAACCAGTACAAAAGTTCAGTTGGACTTGCACAGCAAGAGAAAGAGTAGAGAACTGTAGCAACTCCAATACAGTCATTGTTGTGGACTGATACACCAGCGCATACCCATATGAAAGAGCAACAGATGGCAAAGGGTGAAATTGAAGAGAATATGGCACTAGAAGATTTTCTGGAACTTTCTACAGAACGGACACAGGAAACTGAGAACAATGAATATGTCCTTAGTTTACAAGAAAATGATCTAAAGGAAGAATTGCTTGATTTAATAGAGATGGATATACATAATAAGATCAATGAAAGAAATAGACTACAGAAAGTCAATTAAGACCAAAAATGTTAGAAGTCTGATAAAACAAATGAACATAGTTATCAAGACTGTTTATAGCAATTCATGTGTTATAACAGAAGGAAATATTATATATTACTTTGCAACTAAATTAATAACAGTTAAAGTCTTACAACAAAAACACAGGGCAGTAAGGAAAAGGAAGGGGAGAAACCAAATGTCATTATGAATGTATTGAATAGGGAAAACTATAATGCAATTAAGACAAGAAGTGTCACTGTTAGAAGAGTACAGAAGAGGGAAGAGATCAACAAAAATACTCAGAAAGATAGATGTGATAAAAGCAATGCACAGTATTAGAACAGACTAGCATCTGTCATACACTAGTGCAAATAAACTAAAGATGTCACCACAGGCAGAAAAAAACTTAGGAGATATGCAGATAAATATAAAGGAAAATTACAAAATAAGCAATTTATTGATGACTCAAACAAGTTTTATAAAGAATTGGGAAACAAGACAAATAGAATAGAAACACCATCAAAAAAGAAGAAATAGACACATTTTGGAGAAATTTCTATGAAGATCCTGTGGAATATAATAACAATGCTGAAAGGAAAGAAGTAAAAGAAAGAATTAGAAGTTCAAATGTACAGCATATAAAATAGGATGAAGTAACTTCCAGAGAAACTGAAATAAAATTAAGAAGCGCTCCTAAATGGAAAACCCCAAGCCCAGATAGAGTACTTAACTTCTGGCTAAAAGTACTGATATCTTTATATGAAGATTTAGCCATCAATAAGGAATATTTATATGTGCAACCAAAGAGACACCAACCAGGTTAACAACAGGAAAAAGATACTCCTCCTTAAGATTGAACTTGCAAGATATTTATAAAAACTATAGACCAACAACTTGCCTTCTAATAATGTATAAACTATACACTGGAACTGATGTCGACTGTGTTTATAGTTATTTAGAAGAAAACTCAATCATGGCAAAAGAACAGAGCTAACAAAGGAATGTCATATGTTAGGAACCTGGGTGGGAATTCCCAGATATGCTCAGAATTAGTCCAAAATGTCAAAAAATACACCAAACCCACAGACATTGCCAACATCCTAGCTGACAGGTTCAGTGCAAACTTCTCCCCTCCCACCAAAGGGCAAATATCTATCCCAGCAGAGTGCTGCCCCCCTGACATCTCAGATGCTCAGGTAAGAGCTGCCCTCTCCAAAGCAAAAAACACAGCATCAATGAGACCAGACAGTGTCCCGGGCTGCATCCTATATGAACTCCAAGAAGAGCTAAACCCAAACATAAAACTACTGTTCAATCTCAGCCTTACTACAGGACATGTACCCAAAGAGTGGCGTACAGCAACAGTGGTCCCTCTCCACAAAGGTGGTGCCTCAACAGATCCTGGAAACTATCGCCATAAGCCTGACTAGCTTGGTCTGCAAAGCTATGGAAAGGATCATCATGGACCTCATAAATAAAGATATTGGGGACCTACACACACTGGATCCTACCCAGTTAGGCTTTGTTAAGGGCAGATCCTGCCTCTTAAACCTGGTCAATTTCTTTGAAACAGTCACCAAGGCCATTGACGAGGGGAAGGTGGTCCACACAGCCTATCTGGACCTCGCAAAAGCCTTCGATACAATACCCCACTCGGGCATTTTAGATAAGCTCACCAGCTTAAATATAAACGCCTATGTCACTAGATGGGTTGCAAACTGGCTCAAGGACACAACCCACATGGTTAGAATTGCTGGAGCCATGTCAGACTCCAAACCAGTTACAAGTGGCATCCCACAAGGCTCAGTCCTGGGACCTCTCTTGTTCGGTATATATTTCTCAGAGGTACAGGCCAACATGGAAGGACTGTGGCTGACCAAGTTCGCAGATGACTGCAAACTGGGCGCCATAATCGACTCTCCAGCCGACACAAGCATCCTCCAAAAGAGCCTCATAGAAACAGACAACTGGTGCCAGAGCCATGGTCTCAAGCTAAATGCCAAAAAGTGTATAGTCATCCCCTTTGGCAAAAACTAAGTGCCCACAAATTACCACATAGGTGGTAATCCATTAAGTAAAGAAGAAGTAATTAGAGACCTGGGGACCCAAGTTGATAGCAATCTCTCATTTGACAACCACGTGGCCAAAGTGGTTAGAAAAACATTTTATATAGCCCACCTAATCATGAAGGGATTCACATCTAGATCAGGGGAGGTCATCGTGCATCTTTACTCATCCCTCATCAAGCCCATAATTGAGTACAATGCCCCTTTTGGGATGTACCTTACCAGACACCTGCAGCAACTGGAAAGACCCCAAAAGTACCTCACCAAGAGGATCAAAGGGCTCAAACAGATGCCATATGCTGCCCGGTTATAGAAATTCCAGCTCTACTCAGTGGCATACCGCCTGCTCAGAAGCAATCTGAGCCTGACGTATAAAGCCATGTCCAACCTGGAATTAATGGACATGCTGCACCTCAGAAAATCCAAATCCCATCAAGCTACGTGCTCAAGAGACTTGAACCTCAGCACTGAAATAAATAGGACATGCTGGAGGGACAGATTCATAACCCAGAGGCTCCCTTCACTCTGGAATAAAATCCCAGTCCAGGTTAGGCAGAGTCCCTCATTGACTCTCTTCAAGAGGAATCATGATGAGTGGATAGGAGATCATAGGTTTACCCCGGGTATCACTTCTGTGTCACTGTTAGACAGAGGCACAGTATACTAACCTTGAAAAAGGGCATAGCAAAATTAATTTAAAATGGGTGGCAAAAGCCAAACACACTCTGGCTAGGCTTATAAATGCCCCAGGGCAGATAGTCTAGTATGAACCTATGAACCAATGAACCTATGAACAAAGGGTCATTTATTGTTAAATAAAGTCATAATCGAGATTTGTATGAAGGGAAAGAAGCATGGATAGACTACAGCAAAGTACTTGACAGCATCCCACATTCATGAATAAAAGAGTGCTTACAAATCTATAAGATATATCCTACACAGATGGATTACATTACAGCTACCATGAAAGAGTGGCAAACCACTTTGCAGCTAAGCCAAAATAAATGAGAAATTATTATTCCAAGATAAAAATTCAAATGTTGATATTCTAGGGTGACTTTTTGTCACCCCTACTCTTTTGTCTTGCCCTTAACACATTAAGCTGTTTACTTAACAGATTAGGTCATGGCTACACTTTGGCTCCCAGAAAGCAACAAAGAGTAAAGACTTTTCATCTTCTTTTTGTGGATGATTTAAAACTGTATAGCTCATCAGGTGAGGAAATGAAAGCATAACAGCAGGTGGCAAAATCTTTCTCAGATGATATAAGAACATCATTTGGTCTTGATAAATGTGCAAAAAACAACCTTTATAGAGGAAAGCTGCAGCACCAATAAAATATTAGTCTGGGACAGAAATGAGATATAAAAGAACTTCAGCAAGAGGGAGCATTTAAATATTTGGGAACTGATGAAGGATTAACAATAAAACATGAACAAATGCAAAGAAAACTCCATAAGAAATATTTTAGAACACTAAATGCTGAAAATAGCTCTGGCATCTAGGAACAAAGCCCAAACTATAAACCAATTCTCTCCTCTTGTTCTAGCTCACAATTTTGGGGTGATTGACTGGCCCCAAAAAGTATTACATCAGTTGGACAGGAGATTAAGAAAAATGCTTTATGCTTATCAAATGATTTATAAAATTCAGTTTATACCAAGATCATTTATTCCCTGTTCTGAGGGAGGTATGGGCCTCCTTGAAATTGATTACATGTATAGATCTACAGTCATAGGACTGCATGCTGATCTCAAAAGATCCAAATGTAGAGAAAGTTTTAACACCCACCATAGTTTAGCAGAAGCATATCTGTGTCAAGCAGGAATGAAAATCAAACCAGAAGTAGACAAAAAATCAGGCAGCAACTGAATGTGCCAAAAAGAAAAAAAAAACAAAAAAAAAAACAAAAGAAAGAATATAAGTTACAGGATCCAATGAGAAGGAAGAAATATGGAAAATACATAAATATACTTGCAAGTACAGAAAACTCCTGGAACAGCCTCATGTTGATCAGGATCTAATGCAAGAATGGTTAAGAAGAGGCAAATTTAAACCAAAAGCTGAAAGGTTAATATTGGTGGCCCAGCATAGTGACTAATTACATGTTTGTTTAGAAAGTATATTGAATGTGTCGGAGAAAAAGACAAATGCAGGTTTTGTAAAATGGAATTGGAAACAGTCACACATTTTGTTGCTGGTTATGATACACTAATGGCAGAATGCCTGTATACTGAAAGGCATAATAATATGGCAACACTGTTGCACTGGGCATTGTGCAAACATAATACTGATGTAGCTTAGAAGCATTGGAAACATGAGCCATAAAACATTATTGAAAATAATGAAGTTTATATCACATGGGATAACTCATTACCAAAAGTTTAAAAAACAGATGGAAAGAAAACAAATATAGTAGTCCATGAAAGGAAAACAAAGGTAGCATTGATAACTGAAATTGCTGCACCCACTGATTACAGTGTCTTATGTATATAGAGACACAAAGTCATAAAATACCAGGATTTGAAGGCAGAAATGAGGGCAACATGGAAGAAGGATACCCAGACAATTCCAATAGTAGGAGGATGAATGGGTCTCATAAAACATAATTTCCAGACATATTTAGATATGTCACTGATGCATGTAAGTTTGTATGAAATGCAGAAGTCAATTCTGGGCACATTGTTTGGCTTACATTAAAGCTTTAAACAATACTGATTTCATGAACTTTAATAATACTTTGACTTAGGAATGGATTCCATTCCTGTCATGGCATTAGAAACCCAATAGACTTGGAGAAATCAAACCAAATGGCATACTTTGTCTCATTTATTGAGTTGAGGCCATTACCTAGGCAGTGTCCATCTGGAGCTGTACTTTTATTGTCTGCAGATGATTCCCTCTTTACCTCAATTAAATGTGATTCCCAGAATACACTGAAACAATTTGATGTCGGTGAGGTGTTACTGGGATGAAAATCAGTACCTGTAAATCAGATGTCATTTTATTTATTTCATAGGAGGTTAAGTATCTTGAGATTTTGCTCATCAGTGAGGGTAGAAGGGTTCTAGAGCCTGGATGCTTGATCGCTTCTGATATAGCACGATTACAGATATTGGACTTTATGGTGATATGGAAGTGACAGCTAAGTCATAGCATATCATTCTCTTTACCAGTCAAGCTTTGACTTCATCGCACCCCTGATCATTTCACACAGAGTGAGACAGTGGGATGGCAGATACAGAAAGAAGAAATGAAATTCTCCCATAAGTCAGCTGGGTTCACCCTCCATGACATAGTAAGGGGCCTAGCAGCTATTGAGGTCTCCAGAGTATAGCCACTGCTCCAACATTTAAGAGGTGTCAGTTGATGTAATCTGGGCACATTCTGTGGATGACTATGAAGCACCTCCCTTAGCAGGTGTGACAGGCACAGTTCATTGAATAGAAGAGAAGGACATTCACAACAGAATAATTACTTGCACAATGATTCACATAGGTTATTATGGCATTTATTGAAGCTTCCAATATCTTTTTGCACAATGTACTTGTGATATAATAAGTACTCTGCTGAATTCAAACATCTTTTCCTTTTGGGTTAAGTATAAAGGATTTACTAGAAAACAATATAATGAATCCAATGTTACTGTAAAGGAAGACACTGAAAATAAAAAGTGTATATATTTTAAAAAGTTACAAAAAATATAAAAAATTAATTTTAACAGATATTGGTTAAACTATTTAGAGCACTTTTAAAAAAGAAAACTAAACTTAAAGTTCAATACTTTCAACAATTATAAATAATGATTAAGTGTTTGCAATGAAAACATTATGAGAAATAGAAAGAGTGGTACAAATTTAAAGACTTAAAAATAAAGAAGTTAACTAAAATTCCTCTGTGTGTATGGCAATAGGAAAGAGGAGATGGAATGAAACATATGCCACTAGAATTTGAGAAATACATGGGAATTATAGATGCCTTTTTTCACTAATTGATGGCCATAATACACCAAATCTAGGAATGTGAAACATGTGAAAGCCTATTCACCAACATAATGATATAACTATGAAAGTATTGTCATTACCATTTAAAAAAAAACAGCAACAGTATGAAGTATGATAGTGTGCAGTGTGCATTTAAGCAGAAAATAAGATATACTTATTTATAAATGAGTATTCAATATTTATGGTATTGATGCATATGAAGATATTCATTTAATATATAAATTTGACATTGTCAGTCTTTTTTATGATTGTAGCAGCATATTATAAAAGCAATAATGACTTCTGAACTTTGAATATAGCACAGTGGGAGCAGGCAACAAGGTAGACATAGGACACATTTCTAATACTAAAGGGGTATTTTATTAATCTGTATGCCAGGCAAATATCTTCTATAAGAAGGCAATAAGATACAGAGAAGCAAAGCAGATTCTGTAATCTTTGTCTATAATACAAGTCTTGAAGATCCTTAATTATCTTTGTGAGGAATCTTTGTACCTTTTCCAACTGTACCTAATGTTATGTGAGAAGTCTACAAATCAAGATTCTATAACTAGCCAGCTAAGAGTTGTATAAAGGGGACCATTACTGGTCTTGCATGACCCTCATGAAGATTAGGCAGACAATTCTGTATATATTTGGACAGTAGTGGATATGAGTGTCATATACAAAAGGGTATTGTTTTGTAGCTTTGTTAACTTTTGCTTGCTGTTCATTAATAAAAAAAACAATCATAAGATAAAAGATGCAAGTGTATTTAGCCTCAACAACCATCAGTGTATTGCCAATACCTCACGAAGGCTATACACCATTTGCCAAGGAGGACTAGGCCAGTTAGTCCTGGGGTAAATTTAAGGGTACAAATCCAATCACCTAGGTTCTTTTTGATAGATTATAATGTACTGAAATTTAATTCTCCAGTGGCTTTTTTACTAGAGATGATGAAGGTGCTGTATAAGAAATGTATCTCTGCATCATGGTCTATTTAGCTCCTGGTGAATAATTTTTTTCCTTGCTTCTGGTGTTTACTGGGCTATTAGACAAGTGGTGACATAGGACATCAAGGATAATACGGTGTTTAATGACTAGGTAAGAGAGGCTCAACTCACCCCTCATAAGTCTATAAAACATTCAGTAAAGGGGTGCAGCTTCCAGACTTTTTTGGTAGTTCAGGGTCTTTAAGATTTAACTCTTCTTAGCTTGGATCCTTTGGGTGCTTCTGTCATTGTTTGGCATGTTAAATGAGGTACATCATGAAGGGTGCATTGCACTCTGTAATTGATCTAGTCATTTCTGAATATGAGGGAGCAGGGACTTCTACAGATCTAGCTACTAGTTGTGCAAAGTGGAAGAATTTGCTGAATGACTATAGTTGCCACAGGATGATCAGAGGAGAGGGAACTGTTAGCCTCATTACAGAGATCCTTGACTACATTTTACAAATGGCCTGTGGCAAGGGGGTTCTGTCTGCTTCCTGTGTTTCCAATAGTCTGGGTTTGTGCACT
The DNA here is from genome assembly GCF_019279795.1 of Protopterus annectens. NCBI lineage: Eukaryota > Metazoa > Chordata > Ceratodontiformes > Protopteridae > Protopterus > Protopterus annectens. The sequence goes on from NC_056729.1 coordinate 1,279,505,674, forward strand.
GCTAAGTGTTGATAAGTACAGCTAAACTTGACATTCATTGTATTTCGCCATTTTCCTTGTTTGGATGGTTTCCATCATAATTTAGAAAATCTAAGAGAAAACTGTCTTAAACAAACTGATGCTTTTAAAGAAATGCTACAATAACAACAAACCAAAATCTCCGATATGGAGAATGCCTTTAATGACAAAGCTGGAAGAATGAAAGAAGACGAATCTCAAACAGATATGATTTAGAAAACAGAGAAAGGAGATGCAACATAAGGATTTTTGGTCTTTTATAAAAATCTGAAGGTGAGGATTTAATTTAATTCCTGAATAATTAGATCCCAGAAATATTAAATCTTTTTTTAATTTCTCCAAATCTAATACCATGATGGGAATGGGTCCCATTCCTTAGTCAAAGTATGACTAAAGTTCATGAAATTAATATTGTTTCAGTCTTTGATGTCAGCCATAAGTTATGTTCATAGCACCCACGATGTGCCCAGTTATGACTCCTGCAATTCATACAGAGTTATATGTATTGGTAACATATCCCATTGCTCCTACTACTACTGGAACTGTTTGGGTATCTTTCTTCCACATTACTCTCATTTTTGCCTGCAAATCCTGATATTTTATGACTTTGTATCTCTCTGTATGCAAGACACTGTAGTTACTGGGTGTAGTGATTTCAATGATCAATGCTACTTTTGTCTTCTTTTCATGGACCACTATATCCGTTTTTTTCACACTTATCTTTGAACTGCTGGCAATGGTTGAAACCTCCAGGCAGGTTTTCCTTATGGTATTGAAAGTGCCCACAGAGATATAGGTAAACATATTCTTATTCTTCATCTTCTCCGCCGAGATCTATAGTTGTAATATTTTTATCATATATTGATAAAGAACTAATACTCAAAATTGCATGGAGGAAAGCCCCTTTAAAATACAAACAAAGTTCAGTCAGATTAGATAATGGCTAATCATCTAAAACAATAGACCTTAGGAAAAATTACTGGCCTCTTGTGAAAATACTTAGAATGGTTTTAAACCTCAGATAATTTTTCCAGCAAAAATAAAAATACATCTGTCAAATGGCTAAGAATCTCTAATAACTTAGAGGAAACTTAAGTATTTGTCAAAAATAATATCTCATACATAAGACTGAAGACACGGATTGGTCATCTCCTACTCTGAAAAGAACCTTGGACAAAAATACTTGGACTGATATGAAGAGAAAAAAAAACACAAAAGACAGATCCTACTTCAACCAGTACCAACAAAATCACAAAATCTTCGGTCACAAAATAGCTGTTACTTTTAAACATGTTCTTGTACATTTTATTACATATTCATTCTTTATACTTGATACTAGTTTCTAAGAAGTATTCATTTTTATTAATGAAGACAGTTAAAATTTAAAGAAACTGTCTAAGATATATATTGCCCAAATACACAGTGTTGAGAATATGCTCCCCTATTAATTCTCCTAAATTCAAGGTGAAATTCTAAGTTCCCTCCTGTCAATCAAATGTTATTTTTTCACACAGGGAACTTCTCTCTTTGTACATTTTTTATCTAGATTAATAAGAAATTTGAAATTATAATAGTGATTTAAACAGTATAAATATATAGTTGCTTTATTATTCACTCCACATCTAGAACTGACAGTATTATAGTTTAATCTTATTTTTTAATTTATATGTTCTCTATAGTAAGAGTCTGCATAACAGAATTTCCATTTTTTATGCACTTTAACTTTATGTGTGTTCTTGGGTGGGGAGGTGTTTATCTTTCTTCATTTTCATTGTGGTGAAGATTTGATATAATTTTGTGGTACTGCTGTGTTGTTTTCTGTGTGGATATGGCTTTGTGGGGGAAACATTTGTCTGGTGGGCCCACTTGTTTGCACTCCCTATGAGTCCGTTTTGGTGCCACTTGGTTTAATCGGTTGTTTCCCTTTTTTGCACATACCTCAAGACGTATTTTGTGAGCTTGTTTTGTTTATTTGAGGTGATTCAGTTGCCATAGCATTCATGTTGTTTTCCCCTACATTAATGTACTTCATAGGAAGTCATTCACGCTTCCATTACACTATTTCCCCTTTACAGATCATGCTTCTTGTTTGTCTTTATTTTGCCTGGTTGTTCTTTATTTACAATTTTATGAAATGTTAGTAGTGTCAAGCATATCTATATTAATTTATTTTAACTGTATATGATAAAATAAGGCAGTGAATGCTTTATTCTTTGCTTTTCTGAACAGATTATTTGAAATCTTTTTTGTAACCAATTGCTATTCATTTATGCTGGCATGTTTATACATAACTTTATGCAATTCAAAGATTTGCTTTTTTTTCTATAAATGAACTATTGGAGCTGAGGCACTGTCATGGTTATTTTGGATATGACCATTTTATAAAAGAGGCTTTTGATGCCTTTCTGGGAAAACTTATTTTCTTTACTCATACTACATAAAACAGCATAAAATTGCATTATAATTATATGCATTTTACATAAAGGAATGGGTAAAGAGGGGAGAGGTGGAAAATGAGGAAAGGGGATGAAATGTTTGCCTACTTTATCACTATATAATAGTTCATTATAATTTCCCTAATTTATATAATTATACTACTAGATATTGTGATTTATATCTGATTATAAAAGTTAATAAGTAATCATAACTGCTTTTATTTACAGTTAAATCAGTGCTTGTACTATTTTCTATCTGTCAGCATTCAGTCAACATAATTATTATAATCTTTTTTTGTTTCTGCATAACTTAGTTTTTTATTTAATCTATGAATACTTCCTTTTTTCTCTACTTTTTCAAACACCTGCTTTAATTTTGATTTTCAACATGGCACATTTTGTATAACTGAAGGTTGGCAGAATGGTTATTAAAATCAACTTGTACATATTATACTAATATGTTTGTTGACAAAATGAAGTAACACTGTTCTGCTCTATTAAATATCTTATATGCTGTCATGCTTCGATAGTAAAATGGTAATGTTTTCATTTCATTCAGATGCTCTCAGTATTGAGTTGTGCTTTGCAATCATGCACATTATATAATAATAGGTTTAGAGGCCTCCTACAGACTATTTGGAGGCCAGTTTGAAACAACACCAATTATTTTGAGGCTTTATTGGTACATAAAGAAGGATGTGGGTTTAACCTAGATGATTTAAAACATGTACTACAAAATGTTAATGGTCTTGTGAGACACAGAATAATAATCTATAGGCTTTCAAATTAATTTGCTACAAGACGTCAACAAGCTATATTAGCCTTAGATATATTTCATTATGGCTAGATGTCATTAAATCTCTCTCTCTCTTTCTCTCTCTCTCTCTTGATATATATATATATATATATATATATATATATATATATATATATATATATATATATGGTTCCCATTCAAAAGCCTGAAACATCATAAGCCTGAAAATCAAAATCCTGAAACCAAAAGCCTGAAAATTCAGAATCCTGAAAACTCAAAATCCTGAAAGACCAAAATCCTGAAAGACCAAAATCCTGAAACTCAAAATCCTGAAAACACAAAATAGACACACTGATGTCATTGTGGCTTTGCTATTGTTAGCCCTGTGGTGTTAGGTCATGTAAGTGTGCAGTTGGTTTTATTTTAGGGTTAGGGTGGTTTAAGTGAGTTAGGGTTAGCAGGTTAGGCATGTATGCAATAGTGACAAATATTGGGTTAGGGGCGGTTTAAGTGAGTTAGGGTTAGGCTGGTCAGGTGAGTGTGCGATAGCGACGGACCTTAGGGTTAGGGTTAGGGTCAGGGTCAGTTGGTAGATATTAGTGTCTTTATAGTGACATATTAGCATTATTTGTGTTTTCAGGATTTTGAGTTTCAGGATTTTGGTCTTTCAGGATTTTGGTCTTTCAGGATTTTGAGTTTTCAGGATTCTGAATTTTCAGGCTTTTGGTTTCAGGATTTTGATTTTCAGGCTTATGATGTTTCAGGCTTTTGAATGGGAACCATATATATATATATATATATATATATATATATATATATATATATATATATATGTGTGTATATATATATATGAGTTGTAAAGAACTATTGCTCTGACAGTTGTAAAGAACTATTGCCATAGTAATGAATAACATATGCAGGCAGCATGCTTTAAAAACAAATATTAATGTAGCTGAACTGAAAGGAGTTCTGTAATAAATATCAGTAACTGGAGTACACAAGCCAATGGAGATTTGAACCTAGTTTTTCTTCCCTTCCCCTAAAACTAAGGGATTGTATATACACATATATAAATCATTTGACAATTACTCGCTGCAATTGAGTTTGAGCAATGAGTGTTTAGATTATTGTTTATTCGTGAGATGTCACTTATCTAATTTTGCATATTATTAATTACTTTTATTTGCTATTTGCAATCTATTATTATAACTGCATTTTCTTTGCAAGAAAAAGAAAGAGGAAGACAAAAGGAGATAGCGGAGAGAGAGAGAAAGAAAAGGGAGATGGAAAAAGGAAAGGAGGGAAACATTAAAATGATTCTCTATCTTATCACTATATAATAGTCCAGCATAGGTCTTATATAATTTTAGCATTCTTGTTGTATGATATTATGACTTCTTCTATATAATTTTACAAAAGTTAGCAACGTCTCCATTAAGTATATTATTTACTGCAGAGGTCATATAGTTTTGTTTCTTGATATTTTTTATTGTTGTAGATAGATTAGGTAGTGGCAGTTAACCTGATAGTTTTTTTGTTTTTTTTTTATCTTTTGGGTTAAAATTTTGATAATTTCCTGTTTGTAATTAATATATAATATTTGCAACATTATTATTATCTTTTTTTCATTTATTTATTTATTTTTTATTTGGCCTGCACTATTAATCCTTATACTCCTTAATTGCAAGAGGCATTCAGCCACTTAGAATATTATTTTGCTTTTCTTTTTCTACAATAGAAAATAAGCAAAACTATCCAATTTATCATATAGATGGATTTATCATTGTTATCTTTAAATGTCAATTGTTTAAATAATCCAAGGAAAAAGATCAAATCTGATTCAATATCTGAGTGCAAATAAGGTTCAATAGATTTTCTTCAAGAAACACAAATCAAACAGACTGAAAAAGACATTTGGAACCCAGGCAATTACATAATTCTAGCTCAATCTTTATTTGAAACTAAGAGAAGAGGAGTCATGATATGCTGGGAAAAATACAGAGCTCCCACAAATTATGCATAAATATGAAGCTCAAGGTAGTCTTTTTTATCTTTATAGTCTTGAAGTTTAATGATAGTATATGGACTGAAGTAAATCTGTACTGGTTTCCAGGTATGGAACAAAGCCTTGCCAAGAAACATCTGAACTTTATTCTTAATAACTATAAAGGCAATCTAATTATAGGTGGGGATTTTAATTCTATATTAGAAGATTCTGATCCTAGCAATAAGAGGAAACTAAAGTTGACATCTACTGTGAAAACACTCAAAAATGGATAAAACCTCTTAACTTAAATGATACATTTAATATAAGAGACCCCTGTTCATTGATCTTTTCTCATCAGGATTGTAAATATGTAACACAGACCAAAACTGATAGAATACTCATTTCTCAAGACATAATTTCTAGAATATTAAGTTTTAACACCATTCTTGTCCTGTTTCTGATCATGATGCCCTTATTCCAAAATTTCAATCTAATTTAAAAGATTATCATTTTTGACTAGAATTCCTACATATATATAACCAAACACAAAGAATTTGAACCTTGGTTAGTCTCTGAATTAAACTTTTTTTAGAATCCAACAATACATCTGATATTAATTTAGTCATGATCTGGGGCCCATTAAAGGCTTACATTTTTGATAAAACTTTAACTTGGTATAAAAACAAAATTAAGGAATGGGATTCGGAGCTACAAAATATTCAATTTCAACTTGTAGTGACCAAATCTAAATTTATTAAAAGTAATAAAAATAATATAAAAATAGAAGCCTTAAATAAACAATATATTGGCATCTTAGTTCACAAATCCAGTCTGACTCTAGAAAGATTAAAAATGACTTTTTATTTTTATCACCAAAACATATGCATCATCATCATCATCATCATCATCTTCTTTTGGCTGTTCCCGTCAGGGGTTGCCACAGCGGATCATCTGTTTCCATTTCTTCCTGTCCTCTGCATCATGCTCTTTCACACCAACCGCCTGCATGTCCTCTCTCACCACATCCATAAACCTCATCTTAGGCCTTCCTCTTTTCTTCTTACCTGGCAGCTCCATCCTTAGCTTCCTTTTCCCAATATACCCAGCATCCCTCCTCAGCACATGTCCAGACCAATGCAATCTCGCCTTTCTTGCTTTGTCTCCAAACTGTCCAACCTGAGCTGACCCTCTAATATACTGATTCCTAATCCTGTCCATCCTAGTCACACCCAGTGCAAATCTTAACATCTTTAACTCTACCACATCCAGCTCTGACTCCTGCCTATCCGACAAGGCTACCGTCTCCAACCCATATAACATAGCTGGTCTCACTACCCTCTTGTAGACCTTCCCTTTCACTCTTATTGGTACCTGTCTGTCACAAATCACTCCTGACAGTCTTCTCCACCCATTCCACCCTGCCTGTACTCTCTTCTTCACCTCTGTTCCACACTCACCATTACTATGAACTGTTGATCCCAAGTACTTAAACTCATCCACCTTTACCAACTCTACTCCCTGCATCCTCACCATTCCTCTACCCTCCCTCTCATTTACATACATATATTTTGTTTTAGCCCTGCTGACCTTCATTCCTCTCCTCTCTAAAGCATATCTCCACCTCTCCAGGGTCTCCTCAACCTGGTCCCTACTCTCACTACATATCACAATGTCATCTGCAAACATCATAGCCCACAGGGCCTCCTGTCTAATCTCATCTGTCAACCTGTCCATCGCCACTGCAAATAAGAAAGGGCTCAGAGCTGATTCTTGATGTAATCCCACCTCCACCTTAAATGTATCTGTCACTCCCACCACAGTCCTCACTAATGGCACACTACCCTTGTACATATCCTGTACCACTCTTACATACTTCTCTGCACTCCCGACTTCCTCATACAATACCACAACTCCTCTCTAGGCACACTGTCATATGCTTTCTCTAAGTCCACAAAGACACAATGCAACTTCTTCTGACCTTCTCTGCATTTCCCCAACAACACTCTCAAAGCATCTGTAGTGCTCTTTCCTGGCATGAAACCATACTGCTGATCACTAATCATCACCTCCCTTCTTAACCTAGCCTCCACTACTCTTTCCCATAACTTCAAGCTGTGACTGATCAGTTTTATCCTTCTCTAGTTACTGCAGCTCTGCACATCACCCTTATTCTTAAAGATAGGTACCAAAACACTTTTTCTCCACTCCTCAGGCATCCTCTGACTTTCCAAAATTTCATTAAACTATCTGGTTAAAAATTCCACTGCCATTTCTCCTAAGCACCTCCATGTTTCCAGTGGTATGTCATCTGGGCCAACAGCCTTTCCATTCTTCATCCTCTTCATAGCTGTCCTTACTTCCTCCTTGCTAATCTGCATCACTTCCTGATTCATTATCCCCACATCATCTAACCTTCTCTCTCTCATTCTCATCATTTATCAGCCCTTCAATGTACTCTTTCAATCTACTCGACACACTCTCCTCACTTGTGAAAAACATATGCATAATTTATCAAAAAGAGTTAAAATGCAATCAAAAATTAATAGTATCCTAGAAGTTAATATTCCATTGGACTGACACCAGATAATGTGATGTCCCCACTGAAAACCTGGGTCAGTAATTAAGGAGCCTCAATCCTCACTACTGACTCCAGTGTGGTAACAACATGGAAATCACCAGAGCACAGAGCACACAAGAGTAATATTCTGCAATTTTCCCTAAGAGCACAACAGGAAAATGCCCTCTTTTCTGGAACTGGATAATATACCTCAGTACACCCCAAATGCAATCTCTTATTATACACTTCAGAGCAATGTGTTCCAGTTTAAGACCTCTGACTCACTCACACCCAAAATAAATTTAAATGTCACACATTGAAACACTTATGAGAAGCCTGACACAGTTTGCCAGATGTATTCCCCTCCCAGTACAAATTATAATGCTGCCTCCAGAGTCAGACAGGTCTACATTCCCACCAAAGGGTGATCAATTATTAAAAATGAAATATCAAAATAAATTATAGCTATGACCAGAAGCAGCCAGGCATTGGAGGTGGACTTGGGAGTATCAAACAGGTATAAGTACTCTCTAATCTCTACAGAATACACTGATTGTCCAGCCACAATATAAAGTAATTTAATAATAAGTACAATGATTAAATAGAATGTAAATCAATAATTTTCAATAAACACCAGAATTCAATCACCAGAAATATAAAATTAAACTGCAGGATAGAAGTCCATCACTTTAGTAAAACTCTAAATAACTAAACTCTCCTAATCTAATTAGAGAATACTGTCCCTGATCTAATGTAAAACATAACAGCAAGGCAAAGGCAGGCTTAAAGTTTTTGATGAGTCCTTTTTCATTGGTATCCACTGTACAGCACTGTAACTGACTGCAACTTTTAACTAATTGCTCTTTAACTGACTTCAGCAGTCTCTTTTATAGTCCAGGTTAGCAGTCACAACTGTCTTATTTTAAAAATAATAATCAGCTGTTTGAAAAATGTATTTTTCCTGTCAGATATATGTTCAAATAATCACATAGCAATGAAGAGCATTCCAATGACATCACCTATTGATCAGCTGATTTTACACAGACAGTTTGTACTTTAGAATCTCCCTCGCAAACATGTGTAATTAGAAATGTATCATAACACTGCCAGATTATTTAAACATTTTGAATATACATGGAAATACTCACCATTTTAAAAACATATTTACTTTTTCACAATTAGACATGGTGGCATACAATAAAAGTTAATCTGAGAATATCCACAAATATCCTGCCAGACATGTTAACATAGATGGCAGTGTTTTCATTTCTTCACAAAGGGAATAAGAAAAACACCACAGATATTGGTAACATCTTTGATGGTTTCAGATTCCACTACACATCTCAAAATCACAATGCTATGTTTGATGTTACAACTCAATATTAAACCTTGCTTCTTTTAATATTAAAAAATCCAATCAAAATTAAAAGTTGATTTACTTAAACAAATCTCTTACAAAGAAATTGTGGATAAAATTTAGAAATTAAATCTAACAAAGCTCCTGGTATGGATGGAATAATAATAGAAGGTTATAAAGTTTTTCATCTCACTATTGTATCATTTTTACATAAAACATTAATAGAGGTTCAATCTCAAGAAATGATTGCACCTTCTTGGAAATATTTAGTATTAGCTCCTATATAAAACTAAAATAAAAAGATTCACAGTTCTGCTATTCCTGTAGCAGTATCACGTTTTTATAAAAGGTTTGTCACCAACCTTATTTTTAATATGGAAAGCTAATATAACATTGTTTGAAGAATGTTTCATCAACATGTTTTTTTGAATTTTAAGAAACTTGTTGATGAGTTGAACACATATTTTCTTGATATTACAATAGTGAAAGATCAACTAGGTAGATTTGATACTATGCTGTATAAAAAGGATGTAAATGCAATATTTATTTGCATTGAACTAGCATGCACCCTCTGCTTATATTTAAGAACATAGTCACAAATCAAATGCTATGAATAGCTAGGTATAATACACAGGATGCTAGTGTTTATTCTTTTTTTTTCAAAACTGGTTTATTGTTTTAACATACAAGAGAAATATCATAACAATTTTATACAAGTAATTAAAAATAGATATGATTATAACATTCAACAAAACAACTAAAGTATTTACAAAGACATCCACTACAATCAGATCAATTAATTAAACTAAAATACCATGCTATTGAAATTAGGATTTTTTTAACAAATTTTGTAAATTATCCCATACAATATAATAAGATGTTTTTCTAGTTGTTCTTGACCTAATTGTGTTTATTTCCATATGGCAGACTATATTCATAACATTTTTAAATTCATTGAACAAAGGAGGTGTATCTGAAATCCAATTTCTGGTTATTATTTTCCTAGCCACTGCTAGAATAGACCATAACAAGGGACGCTTAACCTTTTTAACACTCTGAGGTACAGGTGTGTTGAATAATATAAGAGATTTAGAAATAATGAAATTATCTGTAAAAAGAGCCTGCAAAAATTCATTAATTGACTTCCAGTATTCTTTCAATTTTATACAGTCATAAAACATATGAGCCCAGTCAGCATTGATTTCTACATTACATCTCTTACATAGATTATCTTTATTATTTATTTTATTCATCATCAAAGGTGTATAAAAAGATCTATGTAAAAATTTCCATGTATAAAGTCTCCAGACTATGGAAGACGTAGTTCTATAGGCAGATTCCAATATATATTGTTTATCTTGTTGATTTGGTGGGTCCCCATTAATAGAAGTGAAATAATTCCAGTATGAATCTACACTGTAAAATGTTTTTTGTCTGACAATTTTATGTATGTATGAAAGTTTACCTTTATCAGAAACTTTATGTTGTAAATTTAATATCAAGTAATCAATCAGTGTTGGAATAGATTCTTTAACTGTTATAGACATTAGATCTATTTTATTAATGAGATGTTGTCTAAAGGTCTGAACCTCTAACCAGCAAGTTTCTCTTAGATCAAATTCTTGTTTTAAGAAATCTAGATTTTTAACTTTATTATCAGATATCAACTGATACCAGTACTTTAGATCATTATCTATAGCTAAATGAGTTCCTTCAGAAGTAGATGACAAAAGCATACCCTGAGTATACATTATAGGAATATAATAAAATTCCATTCCCTATACTTAGGGTGCATGAATATAAAGTTACGATAGCTAATAATAATATTTAATGGGTAACAAACCATATGTTTAGGTGTAATAGGTGAAGTACAAAATTCTTTTAGTAACCATAACATGGAGTTATTTACAATCATATTTTTATGTGTTAAGGAGATTTTCATGAAGTGCATACTAATTAGCTCCCAATAATCTTTCCATTTTGCAACATATGACTGATCTATTAATAAAGTAATAACTTTTACAATAGAAGAAATAGTATATAAATTAAAGTCTGGAAAAGAAATACCCCCTTGAGACCAGCTATTAGTATGTTTCTTTAATGCAATCCTAGGTCTATTAGGTGCCCATAGGAAATTTAACATTAGTGTATTCAGTTTCTTGATAATTATTTTTGTAGGTGGAAGTATTATTGATTGTATTAAGTATAAAATCTTGGGGAATATTATCATTTTAATAATTGTAAGTCTCTCCTCCATAGTAAAAAACATATTATTCCAGGTATTAAAAAGGTTTTGTATATTAAGAAAACAGGTATTTTAATTATTATATATAATAGATTTAATATCTTTAGATAGTATTATACCTAAATAAGTTATCTGACCTGAATTGGGTACATATTTAGTAAAATCACTAATGAGAATATTTTTTCGTGTATATATAGGTAGTATTTTAGTTTTTTCTTCATTGAATATTAAACCAGAAATACTTTTAAAATTCATCATTTTATCAAATAGAGACTGCATTGAAGAATTAGATCCTGCTGATGTAATTAGAACATCATCTGCAAAAAGTTGAATTTTGGATGTTGTATTTTCATCTATTTCAAAACCCTCTATGTCAGTACTGTTTCTGATCAAATTAGCCCAAGGCTCCATTACTAAAGTGAATAATACTGGAGAAAGTGGACATCCTTGTTTTGTACCTTTAAAAATGGGTATTTTTTGTGAAACATATGTTCCTACCTTAATATAAGCCAATGCTCCTTTGTATAAATGCTCAATTAGATTTACAAATGCATCTGAGAAGTTTGTGCACTTCAGTAAGGTAAACAGATAGTCCCAACTTACTGAATCAAATGCTGAACTTATATCAAGACTAATAAGTGTTAAATCTTTCCTTTTCCTATTTGCAAAATCAATTAATTTTAAAGTTCTTCTTATATTATCAAAAGTATTTCTATTTACAATGAAGCCTGTCTGATCTATATCTATAATGCCGGGGATGATTGTCTTCAATCTATCAGCAAAAATACTCATAAACATTTTATAATCAACATTAAGTAATGAGATGGGCCGATATGAAGTACATCTAGTTGGATCTTTATTAGGTTTTAAAATTGGCGAAATAAATGTATATTGCCATGATGGGGGTGTTATTAACTCAGTTTGGGCCAAAATAAAAACCTTATGTATTAATGAATATGTACTTTTAGAAAGGATTTTATATATCTCTGGTATAATACCATCATTACCCGGTGCTTTGTTTGATTTAAGCTTATTTATTTGTGTAATAACCTCTGTATATGAAATACTTTTGTCCAATAGTTTAATCTGTTGTTTATTAAGCTTTTTATTCATGTTTGTGGTTATAAACTCCTTTATTTTATCTTTAGGTTCCATGTTAATGTTATTATGGTTAATTTTGTGAAAGTGATTTCTAAATTCATCTGGTATTTCTGGTATACTAGAAACATTCTTCTTTTTCCTTAGAGAAAAGATTTCTTTGATATGGTTTTGTTTATTCAACCTTTTTGTTTTATTTTTAAGTCTATGTAAGTATTTGGGGCTTATTGAATAAGACAAAACTTGTATTTCTCTAAAGTTATTTTAACTTTATGAGTTAAAATTTCTTTGTATTTCTCATTTAGTTTGTTTATTTCTTCAATAACTTTCTTGTCCATAATATTGTCTTTATTATTATGTTTATTAGAGTCTAATTTACTTTGAATATCTAACAATTCCTTATCCCAAGATTTCCTTTTATTATTATACCATCTGATACTTTGTCCATATAGATATGATTTTAAGGCATCCCAAACAAAGACAATGGAGACTTCAGGAGTATTATTTATGTCTAAAAAATGTAATTAGAGACTTAATATTAAATTTAGATGCCTATGAAAAAATAAATTTATTTATTTTTCATTTTTTATTTATTTATTTATTTATTTATTACACTGATTACATCTTGAATAGGATTAATATGGTTGAATATATATAGGATTTATTAGAATTTATCAAAATATTAGATTATATTAACAAGAGACATGTTATAGAATCTTTAAATATATATTTTTATTAATTAATTTTTTCACAATTTTTTCACCAATTAATTATCTTAAGTACTAACTAAAATTGATTGATTTAATGAATTGTTTAGAAGCACTTTTTAGAGTAACAATTCTAAATATTATTAAGCATTACGATATTTTAATAGTAACAAGAATCCAAGAATTCCATTAGATATATAAGAAGATAGATAATATATATAATATATGAGTCAGATTTAACTCACAGAAGCAATATTTAAAGTTAGACATGAGTTCCCTTGATATTGATCGGATGGTTAGACAGGAGTATATACACTTATATATACATTCTATATATACTCCGCATATATGAGTACCAGTTGGCTGTGAATGGAGGTTAGTGATATGTTTACGTTAAAAGGGCTATCTTGCAGCATGAAATATATACACCATATATATTAACCTCTACATCTTAGGTTAGTATAGGATTTCATACACGCTGTGAAGCTTGAAGTACTTCAATATTAGAATTGTCTGAAATTAGATTAATTTTGAACAAACTCATTGATTGCTAGACTGTATAACATGTGCTTTAACATCACAAGACATATGTACATTTTTTATATATGGTATTTTGAATCACGTTTTAAACCTGTTGTATGCTGGGGTTTTTGTTGGACACATGCTTTTACACTGTCTCATGAAAGTCCACCAGCGACATGGGCGAGTGAAGATGTAGGCTGAATATTGATGAATAGATATTTTCATGCCATGGATTATGAAATATAACTTTTATTATTTGTTATTTAATGACACATAACAATGCCATGGATATGAAGACAGAGATTAATTGAGAAGCAATATAGACGGCATTATTTTTGCATCTGTTTCATGCGATTAATATATCGCATATGATGTTAAGTTATTGTATGCATATATATATATATATATATATATATTTTTTAACAGATACTAGTTAAAATAGCTATTTTTAAACAGTTCTTATTTTTATACAGCTCTTTTTAGGAAACATCTCTTAAGAATGTGCCTATATATAAGTTATATGTTTTTTCTGATTAGATGTAGATACTAATTGAATTGTTTATTTTATTTTATTTTATTTTATTTTATTTGATTTATTCAGTGATCATTTATAGTATATGTAATTAAATAGGCAACCTGAGAGTGTTTGATTTGATGGTAACAAAAATACCGATGTATGGGGTTTTTAAAAGTGAATATTGAAATTTTAATGAGCAGTCAATTATTCAATTGTTAATGTTTAATTGACAGAGTTGTTTACTATAAGAGCAGATGGGGTTGACAAGGTTTAATAGATCTGATGAAGCGTGCATGAAGCACGCGAAAGCGCTTATCTACTGTTTGGAATAAAGAAGTTTTTATCTACAGTTCGTGTTCTCGTGGTGTATCCTGTTAGTTACTTCATTCAGTATTATTTATGTCTAAAAAATGTTTTACTTCTGAAAGTATATATTCTTTATAGTCTTTTAGTTGAGTTAAGTATGCTGGTATCCTTTTGATCTGAACATTATGAGTATTTTTTATCATGAATTCAAAAACAATTGAATTATGATCAGATATAGGACATGAAATGATTTTGGAATTAATTAAATCTGTTACCATCTGGTTAGAAATAAAGACCCTATCTATTTTGAATAAGTTTTGTATCTGTTAGAAAAAAGGTGTATGGTAATGATTTTGAATCTATCTGATTATTAATATCATTCAAATGATAAGAATTAGCAAAATCATTTAAATGTTTTGCATTAGATGTAATTCTTCTTTTTCCTATAGTGGTAGTATCACTTTCATGTAGTATACAATTAAAGTCACCAGCTAAAATAATATCTCCTATAGAGAATGATATGATCTTATCAAGATGATGTTTCACTGTATTAATACCAATTCCAGGTATCCAATATACATTAATTAAAGTGTAAGTCTTCCCATTAATTTGTATTGTAACCATACAAAACATTCCTTTGTCATCCTGATAAGACTTAATGGTTTTATGAATGGGCATACTTTAAATAGCCACTCCTCTTTTTTTTCTGAGTGTGCTCTGAACTAACCAATACTGTATATTTGTTTGTGGCTAGTTTATCAGTATCTTTTTTCAAGAGATGGGTTTCTTGCAGGAAGACTAAGTTGGCCTTATGTAAATTAATGTATCTTATTAGGCTTGCCCTTTTACATGGATTATTCAATCCATTAATGTTTAAAGAAATTCCTTTTAAAGATGTAATTTGGCATTTTTAAAACTTAAGAATCTTATGATTAAAATAACAAATAACAACATAAGTAATGTTACATCTCCTCCTTTAGGTATACCTTTAAATATAGCTGTATTTATTGAATCTCTTATGGGATTTTGTATAGGATTCAATTTTGTTTGTAGTGACAATGAGTGTACAAAATATATTGTGGATGTCAAAACTATATACATATAACAATGAACAAGTGAAAATAATGTAAGGATTAAACCTTGCATCCAGCCTGGAGTTAAAAACTCCAACTTAGAGTAGTATTTACCACTCAAGTTAACCCCCTACCCTAAGCAGCAGTACCTCAGCTACCACCTTATCAATTTAATACTGGTTATATTTAACTTAAATTAACAGCTTTCAATTCAATTATCTAGCAAGACAAGACTACACATTTGGTAAAACAGCATCATATAAACTAAAATAAACTTTTTTTTTAAAAAACTATTCATACTACTATATACATCTATGCAATATAATACACTTGTATTCAAATAGCATTCAAATAATCTTGATATTAGGAACCAAGAGGAGAGAGAGAAATAAAAGATGTGAAAGAGGGGGAGAGAGTGAAAGAAAGAGAGAGAGAAAAAAAAAAAAGGAAGGCATATTTACATATTAATTTATTCAAAGTATGTAAAAATAAGTTCTAACATTCATTTAAATCAAAAACTTTGGCTAATATGGTTCAGACATTACATATATTAAGATGCATCTATTTTCTGTCATGTAAATGCAGTCAACAGCTTCAAAAAAAACCTCAATTGCTTGTATATGAGCATTTTACTCATACTCATTATTGTCAATAGAATAAAATATTATATTTATAGAAATTGTTATAAATCATACTGCATAGTTATGCAAATTCTCAGAAACACTTGCATTATTGTAAAAAGCCATCTGTATTTTGTATGTCTATACTACTGCTTTAAAATATATCACATGACAATTTCTTCCAGAATAGAGTTATAAAGTTATTTCTGCTTGTCAATCAGATGAATTAAATGAGTTATAGTAATGTATATGTTTGGGACATAAGTTTTTAACACAGATTAGTATGCTGCAGTCAAGTAGATTTTCAAAAACACTTGAATAAATGTTTCATTTTCTATGCCTTCTAAAATAAGACATTTGCTTACTACAAGAAACTGCATCATTTAAAATCATTATAACTGACATATTTTATGAATTATAACATAGATATTTAAGTAATTATATAAAATAACTCACATTTAGATGTTAAAGTGTTCATTTTCCTTTACATATTCACATTTGCATCAGTTCTACTTCCTGGTAGAGTGTTCTTCCTGAATCTGCAATGTGTCAGTGTGATATCTGGGTCAAAGGTCAGATTGACTGCTTTCAGCTTCTCTGTGAGAATTCTGAGAGTTGAAGCTTTTGAAACAACTCGAGGACACTGTTCATGAGGTAGCCCACATCCCAGATTGTCTCCCTTAACATTTTGGTGGGAAACTTGTTAAAAACTAGTGACAAACATTCATTTAGCAGTGTAAATGCATCTAAACATGACTAAACCTTCGCGATGTATTTTACAGGTTATTACAGCCTCTATGTAAGTGAAATTAAGCTCAAAGTTATTAATAAGTAATAAAACTCAATATTTTTGTCCCAACTCAATTTTTATGCAAATCTTATTATTTACTGTGTCTATATGATCAAAAGCATTTCTATATATTAATATGAAAAAAAAAAATAAAGAGAAAGAATAAAGAAAAGAAAAAGAGAGTAGAAAATAAAAGAGTGTAAGGCAGAAATAAAAAAAAATGTAAGAGAAAGCTATAAGAAGTATTTACAATGGAATATTACTTACTGTTTATATTAATAGAGTTAAAAATAAAACATATTATTTACTATTATTTAGTTCTAATTATTATTAGTTAAAGCATGACAGATTATTTACAAACAAGCATAAGCAGTATAATCAAGAAAGTATAATTAGGAATAGCATTTGAAGAACATATAAACTTTTTACAAGGAATGAATATGTTATTATTCTATTAATCATATTTTCATTACTCTTCTCTCCCTGCCCTCCCCACCCTTTACCCACTACATAATCTAAATAGAATGTCATTGTTTAAACAAAGAAAAAAAAAAAAGGAGAAAAAAAGAGAGAAAAAAATGCATCAAATTACTGACCTTACTTCTCTTTTTCAGAAAGAGAAACAAATTAAATAATAGCTTGTTATTAGTTCCTCAGATATTTTGACTGGTTATGAAACAAAACATTTCTTTGCACACAGAGAATAACTTTGATTAAATCTTTTTCAGAATATTTGTGGCTTTCTGGAAATGCAGGAACTATATTTAAAAAGATTAATAATGAAGTAAAATGATGAGAGAAAAAAAAAAAAAACATAGAACCAATCATTTGTTTTATAGTCTCTTCTTCTTCTCTGAAGTCTTCCACGAAGTTTCAGTTGCCAGTCTCTTTAATGTAGGACTAGCCCATTCCATTTCCTCTATTTTATCCAAAATCTTATTTTTTTTGATAAACAGTAAAGCAGAGTCTAAGTCATCAAAAATTTTAGGACCATCAGGAAGGAAGATTTTTAGCTTGGCAGGAAACAGAAGGTATGTTTTAAACTGTGCTTTTTTAAGCTCCCTTATTAGTGGCAGAAAAACTTTTCTTTTAGCTATTACCAAGGAAGAATAGTCATTGTCAAAACGCACAGTTGTCCCATTAATCTTAACAGGAGCTTTAGCCTAAGCAGATTTAAGAACCATCTCTTTATCAAAAGATGATAGAAATCTAACTATAACTGATCTAGGATAGTTTTTGTTAGAGTTAGTATTAGCTATAGATCTATGTGCTCTTTCGATACCAAAAGAGAATGCTTCTGGTAAGTCTAAAGTTTTAGGGAGCCATGTTGTTAAAAAAGAAGTAATATTGTTACCTTCAATATTTTCTGGTAGTCCAAAAATCCTAATGTTATTGCGCCTAGATCTATTTTCCAGATCATCCAGCTTTGTTTGTAAATGTGTATTTTGTTTCAGCAGAAACTCAATGTTGATTTCCTCTTCTTGGATTCTATTTTCCATGTCATTCACAGCTTCTTCTATGCCTGTCATCTGGATCTTCTGTTGTTGCAGGTCTATATGTAACAAGTCTATTTGTTTTGCAGTTTTTTCTATGAAGGTATCTATTTTAGTATCCATTTTATCCATCTTAGCAGTAAGTTGCTGGATTATAGTTATCAGAGACTGAAGTTCTTTCTTGATGCTGGAGTCTTGAGAATTTGTTTTACTGGAACTCATTTCAGACTGATAAACTGACAGGAAAATTTCCAAAGTGATTTCTGACAGGAATATTGTTAAACTTTCCTTTCTTTTTTAGATATAGTTCAAGAACTATATAAAACAAACATATTTAGAAAGAAAATTTCTTCAAAAATTAATTTTTTAAGTAATTAATTCCTGTCAGTGTAATGAAATTGGTGGAGCTGAAGAAATCTGCTGCTATCCTGTGTTCATCCTTGGCCACGCCCCCTAGTGTTTATTCTTAAGTGCAGCAGCTATCACAAGATTTTGTGCAAAGGGGTTATGATCTACACGGGGCCAAGCACATACAATACAATATTAGTGATAAGCATGATTCACTCGCTAGATCCATTTTTTTACAGGGTTTGCATACCCACCTAGAATTGGTTGAAGAGTAGCCCATAGATACATGTTGACTTATAATAAAAAACACAGAAGCAATAAATCATATAATTAGGAATTATTGGCCCCTTTTAAACAAAATACCTGTGCTTAAAAATAGTATGGGGCATGATTTGCTATTTGGATATAAACAATATAACAATTTGAAAAATAAATTATGTTATAAAGAACAACCTAAGACTACAAATGTAGTGAATAGTCTGAAGCAGTGTACTTCTAAATGCTGCAACTGTGTATATTGTACACACATTTATACAAAAGAACATCTTACATCCAATACAGCACAATTTGTTTACTTTAAGACCATACAGAAATTGCAATACTATAAATCTAGTCTGTATGGATGAATGTGTCATATGTGACACATATTATATTGGTAAAACAAATAGAAAATTTAAAGAGTGTATAGGGAATTATCTGCCGGATATAGGTAGAAAGATCCAAAGCAACAGATTTTGCAAACATGTTGATAATAGTGATGAAACACATTATTTTAAGTTCATGATTTTAGAAGTATGAACCCATTAGATGGGTTGATTTATTAACACTTGCGGAAAAAGAAGAAGAGCTTAAATGGATAATATGCTTTCGAGCTCAAATGCCACCAGGATTAAATGGTGGCAATAGTATCAAACCGATTTTGAAAGAACTACCAAATCAGGTGAAATAAGTATGTTTCTTTAAGATGTGTTTTAATATAATTATTGTGTCCTAAATGGTTTTAACTATGGGATGAGCTGTATTATAAAAGTTGATTTGTTTTCTTTGGAATGATTTTGCTTTATGTGAAAGTATCTAAATTGCTAGCATTATTAAAGATTTTTAACCAGTGTACTAAAGTGGTTATAGTAGATTTTTATTCCATTTGGAATCTGTCTTTCTTGATCTGCCTGATATATTGCTATAATCATATGATTTGTACAATCTTTAAACAAGTAAAGTATAAAAAAGTCAGAAAAGAAGATTTTTTTAACTTTAATAATATTATTTGCTATATTCAGGCCTTTGTATATATTGTACATAGTTTGTATTGTTTCTCATTTGCAATTGCATTATTTTTTTTCTTTTTATATAACATTTCTTTGAATAAAAAAAAGAACAAAAAAGAAGAACATATGTGTTAATGGAAAACTTGTTCTACCAACACTGCAATTATATAAGATAAATATATAAAAACTGTTCCTGATTTTGGTTCTTTGTCACTGATTATTGAGATCAGAAATGAGTGGAGAGATGGGATGCACTCTGGTTCTGAAAACAGTGAGGTGAGTTAAATACCTGGGTCATTAATTATGTGTGTGTGTGTGTGTGTGTGTGTGTGTGTGTGTGTGTGTGTGTGTGTGTGTGTGTGTGTGTGTGTGTGTGTGCATATGTTGGACATAGTCCTCAACTGTGCCTGAATTTTCCTCATATTTGTAATCCATTCCTCATAAAATGTGTGGTTTACTGGCAAACTGTTGAGGACTGCAGTCTCTAAATAATGACAAGCATGGGGTTCTTTTGTCTTTATATACTTCAAAAAATGCTTGTAATACAAAATTGGTTATGCTTGAATTTTTTTAAGTATATAAAATAAAGATTTAAAATCAATTTCTGATTTTGGGTCTTTGTCTTTGACACTTGAGCTAAGAGGTCGTGAGGCCATGGAGGTGCATTAGGTTGCACTGCATGGATCAACAGCAGCAAACCAAAATTCATTTCTGGGTCTTTATGTATGTGTATATTCCCTTAATTGACAACAAGCTTACATCTGCATGTACACAGTCATACATGAGTGCGTGTGTGTGAGTGTGTATATGTGTGTGTGTGTGTGTGTGTGTGTGTGTGTGTGTGTGTGTGTGTGTGTATATAAAATATAGATATATGACAGCTCAAAATATCTAAGGCACATGAGTGAAATTGTTTTGCACAAAATCTTAGAAGCACATTTGACTGAATACCAACATGATTGAATAACCATTTTTATAATGTTTGCAGGTAGGGGTATGTAGGAAAATGATTGACTGAAAAGGTTATATTGGTTAGTTTGTATGTATCTATGTGTCAGTGATTAAGGGCTAGGGTTAGAATAAGGTACCAAGATAGAGTTACTGTTTTGCATATTTGGAGTTGCATACTGTTTCTGTGTTCTTTGGTGTCATGCAGTGGTATAGGTAGTAATGTAATATAATGAATAGACAGAGTTAGGGGCAGGAGTTAATGTTAGGGCTAGTACACATAAGTAAATGGTGTGGGGGTGTGAATACCATTTCTAAATAATAACTAACATGTTTCCATTTGTTGGAGGTCTTACAGTTTGAGACTGCCAAAGTTTAGAAACTATATCAGTTCTGCACATAATTATTATAGGGATAATTTAGGTCACAAAGAAGAAAATATGGTCTTGTTCTTAATGTGGCATAGTGGGCAATGACTGCATGAGATAAAACTTTAGAATGTAGCATTTATTTTAACCTGAGTACAGAGAAGTTTGTTGCCACTATTTGGTGTACAACACTATTTCTGAAAGACTGACTTATGAAAATGAATACACAACCTCCTTGAATGGTGGGTCAGACTGAGTGAAAATATTTGTAACCATGTATCTGTAATATGCAGGACAGGCCTTTGAATTATGTATCTGATATTGTACATACCTTGATTCTGGCAAAAGTAAAGTAAGGCTCGAGGCAGCATAATTTTATTTTAATCTGCAGACATTCATGATGCTCAGCTTTTACGTATAGCTGTATGCAGCTTATAGCTTGGGCAGTCTATATATTTGACAGTACTTAAAAACACACAGAAAACACACTAAGGGAAATAAACAAATGTACTCATTAACCATACCCTTTTCAGGATAGTTGTTGCTCATCTATTTGCAAACCAAGTCTTGGCAACATACATTTCATCTCAACTAGAAAAACAGTGAATCCCACAAAATCAACACCATAATCCACATAAGTTAAAATGCTTTTCAGCATATTTATGTGCCATCCTCACTGATAAAAAAATGTCACTAAATGCAAAGGGTTTAGCTAGGTAAAGGCATGCACATGAGTAACTGGATCCCTATCAGTTGATCGAGTTTTCAAAAACTTGAAATTCATAACAATGAAATGATATGACTGAATTTCTGAAAACTCGAAGCTTTTGAATGGTGATCATGGTACAGTGAGAACTGGGATATTTACCATTTTCTTCAATGTAGTATGATCTCAGAATTGGTATATATAATTGCAGGTGGTCTACAGGGTCCAGGTGGTTTGAGTTCTTGATATGGATTTTGCGTTTAAGATAATGCGATCAACTGACATAAATCTGGATAAGCATATTCCTCTGCATTTCCAGGAAAGAGATGCATGTAGTATCACTGATTCTAACATGCTCATGTCCAAACTCAAAATCATTGTAACTGCCATCATCATCATCACCATCATCATCAACACATTCAACCCATCACTGTCAATGTCTAAAAAAGCTTCCTTGGTTGCAAGTACCTCATATTATGAACTTTAACCAGTTAATAATGCCTCACAAAATGATACACCATCCTGACAATCTACCTTCTTTAAAAAATCTTCTACAACCCTACTCTAACATTCATACTCTTTGATCATCTAACAAAGACTTACTCCAAGTAACCAAAGTATCCAACACAGCAGGCAACTCTCGCTATAGGTTCATAGAGTCATAGGTGTGTGTACTAGGCTAATGACCCTGAAGCCTTCACAAGCCTAGCCCATAAAAGTACCCTGCTATGGTGCCACCCAGTGTTAGCTCCCAGTGCATCTATCCAGTAGAGTCACTGGAGTGATCCCTGGAGTGAACTTTCTGTTACTCATTTATTTATTTATTATTTATTTTATTTTACTTTTGTTAACCGGAAAAGTCCAACTGGGCACAGGTCCTTTTTCAGTGGAGGCCCATGAAGAAAAGGTCCAGGTACAGTACAGGTTAGGATTTTATTACATCTAATACAATCAACATGCAATAGTAATACAATACAATCCAGCATGCGTCAAATATTAACATCATGTTAGCAGTACAATATACAGGTATATTATAGACTCATTTCAGCATGTGGTAGGCAGAGCTTTACATTTTGGTAGTTCATTTCAGCATGTGGTAGGTAGAGTTTTACATTTTTGGTAGTTGGTTAATAAGCAGTACAATGTCAAATATTAACTTCTTGCTATTAGTACTATATACAAGTTTGATTCAGGGTTATTTGAGCATATTGTTGGCAGAGTTTTACAATTACTGGCAGTACATAAAGCTGCAGTACATTGAGAGAATGAGAGAGATTGAGAGTACTACAGTATTGGGAAAAACAGTAAAAGAGTTTTTTTTTTATAGCAGTGGTGGATGTATGTTGTGTATCCAGTAGTTTAACAGCTTAGAAGTAACATGGTATCTGAGAGAAAAGGAACAAAAGGTTTTAGTAGGAGTACATTAAGAAAAGTCTGTGTGCTTGGGGTAAGCAGGTCTAACTTGCATAACTAGAGGTAGTAATAGGTGATTATCAACAGATGCATTCCTGCATTTAGCAACAGTGCAGTGGGTTGGTTTAACCTGGAGAGACACAGGAGCAGAGCCAGTTGTTTCTAAAGTGGCTTTTGAGGAGATGTTTAAATTGGAGGGGAGAGCTTGTAGCAGTGATGTGATTTGGGAGTTGATTCCAAACTTTGGCTATGGTGCAGGCAAAGAAAAACTTACCTGCATCATTTTTATGTTTTATGACATTTAAAAGGTTTTGGCTACTGGATCTTAAGGTTCTGGTGGTTGTGTAGGGTTGAATTAGTTGCTGTACTGATGAGATTTTGTTGGGCAAGAAGTACAGCTTGTGTGTTGTATAGAGTTGCTGAAGTATCAGTTGTTAGGGAAGCTCAAGCCAGTTGAGTTGCTTTAGGACAAGACAGTGATGGGATCTATGAGAGGACTCAGTAGCAAACTTGGCAATCTTGTTGTAACAAGATCCCATTTTGGTGAGTTCGGAGTGGTGAAGAT
Organism: Protopterus annectens; assembly: GCF_019279795.1. Lineage (NCBI taxonomy): Eukaryota > Metazoa > Chordata > Ceratodontiformes > Protopteridae > Protopterus > Protopterus annectens. Next base: position 1,279,529,772 of record NC_056729.1, read on the forward strand.
TTGTCATTATATGGGCAGCATACAGTAGGACAGATAAGAAATGAGTCCTTGCAATTGTGGATTTGGTCTCCTTGGTCATGAATTGTTTGCTTCTATAAAGGTGACCCAGTTTTTTGTTTGCTTTCTTGATTGTTTGGGCTATGTGAAGTTCAAATCTGAGGTTGTTGTCAATAATTACCCCTAGTAGTTTTGTGTGGGTAGTTGGAGTGATTGTGATGTTATCTTTAGAGACTATAGTTAGATCATTGCATTGCTGTGGTGGTCTACCAGGGCCAAATATGATTAGATTGTTTTTTGGGGATTAAGAATGAGTTTTATGCTGGTGAACCATGTTTCTGCTGAGGTGAAGTTTTGTTGAGTTATGGCTTGTAGTTCATTCATATTTGGGGTGGCACATATAATTGTGGTATTGTCTGCATATTGTACTACTTTGGCAGAGAGTGAAGATGTTGCTATCTGGTTTGTGAATAGGGAGAACAGTAGAGGACCAAGAATGGATCCTTGAGGGACACCAATGGAGACTGGTAAGAGAGAGGACAATTGGTTTTGCCATAGCACTGCTTGTTGTTGACCTACTAAACCATCATATAGTGGAAAAGTGGATGTTAAGGGTAGCCAGTGTTTCCTGAAGCCTGCTATGGCTAACCATATTGAAAGCTTTAGATAAGTCTAGAAATATGGTGGATACAAATAGTCCCCTGTTTCTGTAGTGATCCAGTCATCGAGAATTCTCTTGAAGATGGCCAGCGAGTTGCTCTGCTTGACATTCATAGGAAGCCTGTTCCAGAGCATGGGCAGTCTCTGGGTGATGAACTTGTCCCTCCAGCATGTTCTGCTGATTGTGGTACTGAGGTTGAGGTCTCAGGAGTGTGTGGTGCGGAGGGATTGAGATTTCTTTAGGTGTAGCATTTCTAGCAGTGCTGGGTCAGACATGGCTTTGTAAGTCAGGCAGAGATTGGCTCAAAGTAGACGATAAGAGATAGAGAATAGCTGAAGTTTCTTGAGTCTGTCCATGTAGGACATGTGTTTAAGGCCTAAGATCCTCTTTGTGAGGTACTTCTGTGGCCTCTCCAGTTATTGCAGGTGTCTAATGAGGTACATGCCAAATGGGGCATTATACTCGATGACTGGTCTAATAAGGGATGCATAGAGAGGGAGGATGACCTCTTTTTCCTGGATGCAAAACCCTTGGTTATATGATGTGCCACATAGAAGGACTTCCTGACCACAGTGGCAATGTGGTGGTCGAAAAAAGTTGCTGTCAACCTGGGTGCCCAGATCTCTTAAAGCACCTTCAGTGTTCAGCAGGCTCCCATCAATATGGTAATTAGTGGGAACTGAGTTTTCCCACAGGGAATGACAACATATTTTTTGGCATTTAGCTTAAGGCCATGGCTCAGACACCAGTCATTGGTCTCAGTGAGGCCTTTCTGTAGGATGTCTGCATCACTTGGGGAGTTAATAATGGCTCACAGCTTGCAGTTGTCTGTGAACTTGGACAGCCAGAGTCCCTCTGTGTTGGCCTGGACTTCTGAGAAGTAGATGCCAAACAGGAGAGGAACCAGAACCGATCCCTGTTGGACTCTTCTCATGACTAGTCAGCAGTCTTTCTTGGAATCCGCTACTTTCACTCTGTGGGTCCTATCTGTGACCCAATTTGCAACCCACCTAGTGATATAGGGGCTGATGCCTAGTTTGGTAAGTTTATCAATAATTCCTGAGTGAGGAATGGTATCAAAGCCTTGGCCAGATCGAGGTACGCTGTATGCACTCCCATACCCTCATCCACAGCCTTGGTGACTTGACTCGAAGAAGTCAACCAGGTTAAGCAGACATCTCCCTTTAACAAAGCCAAATTGTATGTGGTCTAAAGTTTGGAGATTGCCTATATATTTGTTAATCAGGTCTATGGTGATGCACTCCATAGCTTTACACATCAGACTCATCAGGCTAATGGGGTGATAATTCCCAGGGTCTGTAGTTACTTCCCCTTTATGGAGAGGGATGACTGTAGCAGTGCTCCATTCAGTAGGGAAAAAGCCTGAGGTAATGCTGTGACTAAACAGGGCACACAGATGTGGCACCAGTTCATTTTGTAGTTCATGTAGAACACAGCTAAGGATATTATCAGGTCCCATAGATGCTGTATGGTTGGCCTTAGACAATGCAGCTTTTACCTGTGCTGCAGAAATGCTAGGTACCTGGCATTCTTCCAGTATTGTGATTGGTCCTTTTGGGGGAAGGTAAATTTGGCACTGAATCTGTTGGCCAGTATGTTGACAATATCTGTTGGCTCAATATAGGAGGTTCCATTGTGCAATAACTCAGAACAAATCTGGGTATTGCCATGGAGGTTCTTGATATAGCTATAGAAGGCTTTGTGGTTGTTTTTAGTGTCGGTTTACTCTAACTTTGTTGCTAAAAATTGAAATACCATTCTACATAAGCAATCTTAATCATTTCAAAATATCATTCAAAAGTCACTTATTTGAATCCTAGCTTTGCACATGTAACACTCCAGGATAATTATTAACTTAGCATTACTTATACAATTTGGCTGTAGGAACTAACTCTGTTAACTTATCCCTTCTAACAACACTACTTCTCTATATATAGTTACATTCCTAGCTGCAACTCTCATCACAGAAGTATTACTAACTATGCACTACTTTGCCTAAGTGATTCTCCCTGCTTAATTTCCTATGTTCCTCCACACATATAAATTCAACCATATATTTGTCTATATTCAAGGGATTGAAGTCTTGTTCTATTTGATAGTATGTATATAGTTTTGTTTTTACGTTTTAGCCTGTAAATGTGTTAACACTCATTTTTTGTCAATTTTGTTTATAATTTCCATTACTTATTGTGATAATTTGCATGTAAGCTTAGACTGGAGCTTTTCTCCCCAGGCGTCCGCTGAAAATGGGCACTATCCCAGTCAGACCATCCTGATAAACAAATGTAAAATAAATTAATCATCATCATCATCAACAGCCATCAATCCCCACTTTTTTACATTTTTGTCTTCATAGTATTGGGGTGTTGTTTCGACTGTTTCACCTCTCTCAATTCCCTGCTCCTCTGCTACCTTCTTGAAATGCCTAGCTATTACAAGTCTTCTCTCATGCAATCCATCCATTTCATTGGATGGACATCCTCATTTGTTCATTTTCTTTCTGTCTCTCTCAAATCTTTTTTTACCAAAAAATCTTCTGCTTTCCAGTGCATATGCTTGTACCACCACAATCTGCTTTTTGTGCTTTTCTGCAATGGGAACTACTTTGGTTTCTGATCTGATGTTGTCATTTCTTCAACTATCCCACAGTGAGTATCCTACCACTTGTCCTAGGCACTTCATCTCCATCACCTCTGGCTTCCTCAGCTAATCTATTTTTCTAGCTCAGGTTTCTGTACCATACAGTAGTACTGATCACACCACTGTTTTCTACACCTTGACTGTAGAATCTCTGATTCTAGCTTTGATCTCTGAATTCAGATTTCTTTTCTCGTGTACACCACTCCTACATTCTTGATGCTAGTAACCCGTTTTAATGTTTTCCCTTCTATCTCAATTTTTAACTTCTTCTGATTTAACCCATTTGCTGTTATGGTGGCTGCCTTGTTTATACTCAGTTTCACTCCATGGCCTTCAGGGTTGCATTCCATTCCCTATCATTTGAAGAAGATACTGTTTGCTGATAGCATAATGGTTAATGCCTTTGCTTCCCAAGCACAAAGTACAGTGTTCATGCCTATGTTTGGATACTGTATTAAAGCCTGACCTCTGGCCAAATCCTGTGTGGAGTTTGCATGTTCTCCCTGAAACTGGGTGGTGTTCCTTGGTGCCTATCAGAAAGGAGTTGTGTAGATCATTCATGTTGTGCAATCTCCTTTACATAGAAAATCATAGAATGTGTCCAAAGTCAGCCACTTGATGGTGCAGGCATTGGTTCTAGGTGAATAAACATACAATGTATACTCTTTGTAGCATTATAGGACCATAGGAAGTTACTAGACTAATGGATCTAGGGCCCTTACAAGCCCAGCCAAGTTCTACCCCTATTTTCACGATCAACACCTTTTGCCCCTCTCCAAGATGGACACATGTGGAACACCTGGGGTGAATTTATGGTTACCTATCCAATCTCCCAGATTGCATTTGAAGAGGGCCAATAAAGTGCTCTGCTTGACATGAAGTGGGAGTCTGTTCCAAAGGTTTGGTAACTTCTGGGAGACAAATCTGTCCCTCCAGCAGGTTCTTTTAATGTCACATACCAGGTTATAGGTCTTTAGAGTGAGTAACCCGTATACCATTTGACTTGTGGATATGCAGTATTTCCAATAAAGCAGTGTCAAAGATTGCCTTATATTCAAGGCAGAGATTGTCTATGAATAGTCTGTATGAAACAGAATAAAGTGACAGTGATTTCAGATGATCCCCATAGGGCAGATGCAGAAGACCTTGAATTTTCCTTGTGAGGAACCTCTGTGGTCTCTCCAATTGCTGCAGGTACTTGGAAAGGTACATACCAAAAGGGGTATTGTACTCAATTATTGGCCTGATGAAGGAAGAGTACAGGGAGGTGATAACTTCTTTTTTTCTAAAGGCAGTGCCGTTACATATGAGGTGAGCAATATGAAATGTCCTTCTTACCACTGTGAAGACATGGTGATCATAGGTAAGTTTGCTGTCAACCTGTGTGACAGGTCTCTCACCACTAAGTGCATACTTAGGGTGTTGCTATTGATGTGGTAGTTAGCAGGAACATCACTCTTACTGAAATTGATGATAATACATTTTTTTGCATTGAGTTTAAGACCAAGACTTTGTACCAGTCATTTGTGTAAGACTCTGTTGTAGGATGTTGACATCATTTGGAGATTCTATGACCACTCCCAGTTTGCAGTCATCAGCAAACATTGTCAGCCATATACCTTACTTTTTGCTTGTACTTCGGAGAAATAGATTCCATACAATAGAGGTCCTGGACTGATCCCTGTGGAATATCACTGGTTACAGGTCTGCTGTTGGAGGTGGATTCCCCTATTTTGACTATATGTGTTCTATCAGTGAGCCAGTTAGTGACCCATCTAATGATATAAGGGTCAATACATTTGTCAATGATGCCTGAGTGAGGAATAGTGTCAAAAGCCTTGGCTAAGTCTAGGTAGGCCGTATGCCCAGATTTCCCCTCATCCAGGGCCTTAGTGACTGTCTCAAAGAAGTCCACCAGGTTTAACAGGTATGATCTCCCTTTGTCAAATCCAAACTGAGAAGGGTCAAGAGTTTGGAGATTACCTATATCTTTCAATCCAAAAAAAATATAATCGAATAAAAATAAGTAATAAAAGAAAAAAACGGTGAATAAAATCAAACTGACTTTATTAACAAAATAATCCAGTAAGCACTTTTGTCTCCGAAAACTGAGACTTCATCAGACTGAATTAATTACTACTAAATTGCTTACTGGATTATTTTGTTAATAAAGTCAGTTTGATTTTATTCACCATTTTTTCTTTTATTACCTATATATTTGTTGATAAGGTCCATGATGATTCGCTCCATGGCCTTGCAGATAAGACTACTCAGGCTAATAGGTCTATAGTTCTCGAGGTCTGTGGAAGCACCAACTTTTTGCAAGGGAATATCGGTGACTGTTTTCCTTTCAGCTGGGATGAAGACGGTGCTTAGACTATGATTGAAAAGAGTGCCCAATGGTGTTGCTAATTCTTTTTGGAGCACATATAGTACTCAGTCTGGGATGTTATCAGGTCCCATAGATGCTGTATTTTTAGCCTTAATGAGGGCATTTATGACGTGCTCTTTAGAGATACAAGGTAGTGGATAGGTGGTAGGGATGCCATGGGGTATGTGTGGTGGGGATAGGGGAGTGAAGTATTCACAGAACCTGTTTGTCAACAGGTTAGCTATGTCTACAGTCTCAGTATATGTGGTATCATCAACTACCAGTTCGGCACAAATCTGGATCTTTCCTTTTCGGTTACGGATGTAACTAAAGAATGCCTTATGGCTGTCCTTAGTTGAGGAAGCTAATTTGGATTCATAGCTTGCTTTGTATGACTTCATAAGAAGTCTTATTTGCTTGTCTAAGCTAATGAGGGAATATTTCCAGTTTAGGGCTCACTCCATCTTACTCTTAGACAGCAATTTCATCCTATTATTGTAAAGCCTGTTAATGGCAGTTGTCCACCAGGCAGCTTTGCTCTTCCTTGAGGAGCTTGTTCTGGTCATATCAGGTACAGCCAAGTCAATGAAGTTATACAGGTGCTTGTATAAAGCATTGGCCTTGTAGTTGCCAGTTTCATCTGAAGGGGAGGTGTAGTGAAGCTATTTGTACTATCCCGCAAGAGGTTATAATTTGCCTTGGAGAATTGTTTTACTTTAATTGCTGCTTGGGGGGGGGTGCAGGTGTGATAGTTATTCTGAATGAGAATCATTTGTGGTCTGATCTCACCAGAGAAGACCTCACAGTGGGGGTGCTACAGTGGTCCTCCATATTGGTAAGCACCAGATGTAGCATGTTGGCACCCTTTTAGTTCCAGAGAGGTGGGTAAGTGTGACTTTCTCATTATTCAATAGTGTGTGTGTGTGTGTGTGTGTGTGTGTGTGTGTGTGTGTGTGTGTGTGTGTGTGTGTGTGTGTGTGTGTGTGTAGTACACTGAGGTAAATTTGTCTCAGTATTGTGGTTGTTCTACACTAAATATATTACTTGTTCACTGCTAGGTGTGTTGTAGGTCTTGTGCCAGTCCCCCACCCAGTTAATAAAGAATAAATAAATAAACTGATTCAATATATATTAAACCACAGTGTCACAATTATACGGATTATTCACTTATGTTCTGCATTGGTTATAAGGATGATTTCACATTTGATTTATTAACTACTTTCCTTGTGACTTGTGCATAACTATTCATATGTATTTGTATGTGGCATGTAGTTTTGAGCTGTATGTCCAAAAGAAACAGAGGGCATAAGGGCTGATGAGGCTAGTATCCCAGGATAAGCTCTTCTGAAAGTGAAAGGGTACTTACCAAACATTTAAATTATGTATAACTTTATCTCTAAATTAAGTAAATATTTGCATATATTTCACTTGGAATCATCCTCTTCAGTTTAGTTAGTTAGTTATATTTGTTTATCATGGTAGTGCCCTGATCTCCAAGTACCATTTGTAGGCACAGCCTGGATCAACAGGGTCACATAAGAAACTAGCCAACATATTTTCATATGAAAAAATTCTGAAAATATATTTGTCCTGGTCATCTTCAATAAACACACCACACCAAATGACATTTGCCGACCTTTACTAAACCTCCATGAAAATAACTTTATTGAACAATATTTTAATTTATTAATAACATCATGAACATTCATTTAACCATTTACTATGGTAATATATCCCAGCTCACCCTGTCCAAATAAGCATCATCATCACCACCGGTTGCTTGGCCTTACTTATCAAAGTGCCCCACTGTTCACTTTCATCCTCCAATGCATTGAATCAAACACCAAAGACCAGAGGGGGGAACAGAAGAGGGATAAGCATGCCCCTCATCTCTATCTAAACACCAAACCCATAAAATAACCACACAATACTCAATGCTCCTAAAAGAGGGAAGAAGGGTGGGTAGCAGGTTCATGCCAAAATCTGATCCCTTACCCAGCTACACTCACATAAAACAACTTAAGGCCCTCATCACACCTACCTCATTTCCTCCCCGACCCCCCTTTCTAATTTATCCCTTCTACCTCCATCACACTAGATAACTTCCTTCCACTACCATCCTCTCCCCTCCCCAAACCTTAACTCCCATTATTTTTCCTACTCAACCCTCAATGATGAAGGTGTCGTTGAACAAATTGGTTTGCTCCAAACCTCATTTCCAGTATGCTACAATAAGGTACAGAAAACTTGTTTACAAAGATAAAGCATGGTAGGTAGCATGGTAGGTACTACTGAATAAGTTGTAACCAACACAAATGTGAAGACAATCAAAGAGTAATAACACTACATATTAGAGAGCAGTGGAACAATGTTACATAAAGAGGTGCAGAGCATATATAGCTGCATCTGCTGCATGTTGCAGAGGAAGTGCAAGAGAAGAGTTAAGGGGAGAAAGGTGAAACTGGTCATAACGGTGCAGCAGAGAGGAAGTAAGATGTTAAGGATGGGAAAGGTGGTATGAAACTGGACTAACGGATGGAAAGAGAGAGAGAGAGAGACATAGACAGAGAGAATCACATAGGTGTAAAGATCATGGAGTTTAGTTTGTGGGTCTCTTGGAATCCAAACTATCTATAGATGATGTGGTATTTGATAAACGTTGAAACGCTACCATCATCAGTCCTGCATGCATGGTAGTCAAAACCCAGGTATGTTGGGAGTGGCATCTTTATATTGAATCTGAGTTCAGTAATAGCATAAATATGCTTGTGTTCAAGTTGCAAGAAAACCTCAAGATCAGGCAATTTGTTGTTAAGACTTCTGATGTTGATAAGAGCCACCCTGATGTGATTCAGTATGGGGTAGTAATGGTTAAACTGATATTTGCTTTGCTAGGATGCCCATTAGCTGGACTCTGCCTAAAATGGAATTTTTTATTTTGTCATTATCAGTCTAGTAATTATGACAATATTTTCATTTGGAGTTTATATCAACATGCTATGTTACTTGTTAAATAATATAATAATGACAATCAAACTCTCAGTGTTAAAGGACTCTGTTTTCTTGTGAAGGTACTATTTGTGACATTTCTAATTTCTCATTTTATTGCATCTTCAATTTTGGGAGTCTGGATTAAAAGTAGAGTTCCACCCTTGACACTGAGTGAACTGTAAACCATGTGTTTTTGGGGTTTGTTTGGGGAAAACTATAATGTCCTCTTGCCACTGGGTGTATGCTGACTCAAGAGTGAGACTGTCCATGTCCCTTGGTCCTTAGACTGTGAGTTGATGTGCCTGTGGGCTTCTTTGTCAGACCCTTGTAGAAAACTTAGCACAGCTGGTTGTTGTGGCATAGTCTCTGCAAGTGAAACAGTACCAGTGGTGTGCCCTTTGGCTACAGAAGAATAAGAATGCAATATGATAATAGCTGCCCTGTAAGCTTCATGCCCATTGTGTGCATGTTACAGATACCTGTTCACAGTCAAATACAAACCATATACCTGTAGCAGTGGTCCTCTAAGTCAGTATGCCCAATGCATCTATGAAGTTCAAAGGCAGTGATTAATGCAGCCACCACTGTGTGACAACCCTTAAGGTATGAGTATGTCTCTGAGTCTGGGTACAAATCTATTGATCTCCATCAGATATACATGGCATTTGGTTGTCCTAAAACCTGAGTCGATATCTCCCCTTCCAATGACTGTCCTCTCAACATCAAAATACATGGAAGACAAAAATTATACTTTCTCAATTAGTATGAAGCCTGATAAAGGACTACTCCCTGTTGCAATCCTTTCTGCCACTAGTTTGTTGCTGTCTTTGAGGCCCTTCATGTCAAGTTATTCACTTGTTAGTATCATTGCTGTATGCAGTGCCTCCTCTCACTAATGACATTAAGCATCACTATTTCCCACACATGATCATGCAAAGGCTGGAATGCAATCCCTCTCATGAACAATCCACATATACAGAGTAGAGAGTACCTATATGAAGATACCATCTTCTTCTGAAGTGCTGAATTTGTGCAACCATTGCCACCTATCACCTTTGCTGGGCATGTGCTAACCCTGACTGATATACCCTGACTGTTATCTCTTTCCCCTTTTTTGCTCTCCTTACACTTCTATACTTCACTGTTCTATGTCACATACCTGTAAAAAAATATATAAGAAATTTTTACAATTCAATATTTTTTTCTTTTTTGATTGCTCTCTCTCAAATAATTGCTCTCAGTATTTGATCTTAGTTTTAACCTACTACGGACTCTGTATAACTTATCTCAACCTCAGTATAACAGTGTCCTGTAATTTATTTTGACTATTACTGTATATTGTAATCTTTGTCACTGCTAATGCTTGGAGCTTTTCTCCCCAGGTGTCTACTGAAAATGGACATATATCCAGTTAGACTAGCCTGGTCAACAAATGTAAAATAAATAAATAAATAATAAAATAAATAAATGTGTACACCTTGGGAGACAGGACAGACAGGCTTACTTAGGTGAGCAGAGATTGTTATGTCACAGCAGATGCAGACATTTGCAGTATATAATGATTCAAGGATGGGAACACTGTTAAGCCCAAATGTTTCTGTACACAACCTAATGCTGTGAGAATGGGGAGAGAGTGGCGTTCCTGTGTTAGCAGGCTGCCATCCCTTTTGTGGTTTGTATATGAAGTACTGCATGAGTGCAATAGGGTTTAGATGTAGGTACCCACTGTAGAATTAGCAAACTGATATCTAATTCTATCCTGTGGCAAATATCACTAACATAAGTAAAGCCAGTGGGACATCCAACTGTACTGAAGAACCTTGCATAACCTAAGTCCCCAAGCCAGCTGTGTCTTGTAGAATTCATGGCACCTATCCTGTGGCAAATACCACTAACATATGTAAAGCCAGCGGGACATCCAACTGTACTGAAGAACCTTGCAAAATCTAAGTGTATGCCTCATTATAATACAAAAGGCATTAGTAGGTTGTGTTTTTTACTGTAATCCTTAATGTACTGAACATAAATACATGAGCCAGCAGCAGGGATTTCAGTCCCCCCAATGAAGACACATTCTGATTTCTACCCTTGAAGTCTGTAAAAACACTTCACTCTAAACTGTAATTCTAACCATTCCCGTCTCTAAAGAAACATTTATCCATCTTTTTTTGGTATGTGATATATCCCCACAACCCTCCCAGTCTGTCTCTGAGTCAACATTAGCTGACTCAATCACTTTCAGCTTTAGACATTTGAGTCCCCCCCCCCCGATACACACATCCTGGTTTCTACACTTAAAGTCTGTAAAACACTCCACACTAAAGTAATTCTAGCCCTTCAAGTCTCTAAAGAAACATGCACCTATTTATTTTTTCTTCTTCTTCTATGTGATATATCCCCACTACCCTCCCAGTCTGTCTCTGACTCAACAATAGTTGACTCACTCTCTCTCAGCCCTCAGACAAGGTATTTCTTAAGGCATCCAACTGGTAAAATTAAAAAGAGCTTTCATTCCTTTAAAAAATAAAAAAAAACATTGGGAACAAAAGAAAGACTAACATTATAGATGTGACTTCTGAGCAACTGATAGTATATTTTTGTATTGCACATACCTTGATTGACTCATCCTGCTCCATTCGCCCTACGTGCTCACTCCTCTCCCCTACCCAATTTCCACCCACCCCTACATATTCTAAATTTATAGGTAACCTCCTTTGCTAAGACCATGCCTTCATCCACCCATTATCCAATGATTACATCCATCAGCACCATCAGCACACGCCTTTCAACTTCCCACCACTCCAGCCATCTACCAGTTCAATATCCATACCCATATCTCCTACTGACACAACTCACACCCTCACCAAATATAAATACCTCCTCTAACTGCACAACCTCACTCCCACTATGTCTCATTACCCCCAGTCTCATCTCCACTATACCCACTATACCCTCCTGGGATTAACCTCCCTATTCACCTGCCTCTCCATAGCCACCATCAGCACCTCTTATCTCTTCATAATCCCTCACTGTATCGACCTCATATCCCCCACCCTAACCCACAAAATTACTATCACCCCCACTCATGCAAGCATATATCCCACCATATACACTCAACCCCCATATACCATGCTCCTCCCATGTACCACTTCTATCCATCCAAAAAGCAACCAATTCTACAATTTCACTACCTAATTGTCCAATACCTAATGACTATCACCTGTATAACTGCCCAGCTACTACTAGGGGGAGACATTCATCCCAACCCTGGGTCAGCAACCTCTGCTAATAAGCCATGTACCTATCACTATCTAGCTAAGCACAAACCCACTGACTTACTGATACTAAATATGAATACCCGCAGTATCATGAATAAAATAGAAGACCTTCCTACTGCTATCTCCTTATATAACCCCGATATTATTATCATCACAGAGACATGGCTTACACCACATATTAAAGATAATTCCATCATCCCACCTGGTTATAACATTCTCAGAGCAGACCGGCTACTTAAAAGAGGCTTAACTCTACTTCACAGAACCAACCTATAACTCCAACTCCTCCAAAAAGATTCCGCTAACTTCAACAATGCAGAGACTCTATTTGCAAAGTTCTTCCTTAACCAACATAAGCACCTAAACCTGCTGGGTATCTATATACCCCCAGTTGGCAACCTAACCACCCTGGTATCCATACTTCACTGAGCCTCATACTCCTTCCCTCAAGAAACTATCATGCTAGGTGATGTAAACATTGACTGGAACTCCATCCATTCTCTCACCCCCACCCACTAAGTTAACCTATATAACTTCACCCAACGTGTAGATGCTCCCACATGCATTGATAAGGCCACAAAAAGAGAATCTATACTTGATTGGGTCCACATAAATCAATCAAATAATGCCCATCAATGTGGCACCCTACCAAACTCTTTGAGTGACCACAGCCCCACTTTTATCCTTAGGCAAAAACTTAAAATAATTAACTCTCCTTCCTTTCTTCAAACCTGCTCTAACAAAAATTTTCCTAGAGACCACTTCATAAGAGCCTTGCAACATTGCAACTGGCCTACCATCAAAGCCCTTTCATTAGACAAAGCAGTTGATTACTTCAATTCCACATTCCTAAATATCCTCAACCAACTAGCCCCCTTAAAAAACTATCAGGATACATAGCAAGCCCACCCCTTGGCTCCAGAAAACCACAGAAGCCCTACTTAGAGCCAGGGATAAAACCTAGAAAACCTGGCACCACACCAGATCACCCGCAGCTAGGCAAACCTTTCACAAGCTCCAAGACAAAGCAAAAAAGCAGGTTAAGCTTGATAAACAAAATTACTGTATCACTCAACAAAATAAAAACAGTAGCAAACTACAAAAATTCTGGCCAACAATAAATAACATCCTACAGCCCAGAAGAAGCACAACTCCTGCACCCAATATAACAGGCACAGACCTGGACATAGCCTCAAGCTTTAATAACTATTTCATCTCCTCAGTACTCGAACTCTTAAACAACATCACTTCCTTCAACATCCCACCACCACCTCAGGTCCAAATCAATACCATACCTTTCATACTTAAGTCTGTTCTTACCTCTACTATCCAAAAACTCCCAGCCAGACTCAAACCAACTACCCTTGGAGCCGATAAACTTCCTGCCAAATACCTCCAAATTGCATCCACTGCTATAGCCTATCCCATTTCACTTCTAATAAATAGATCCATCACCGAACACACCGTTCCAGTCCTGTGGAAAACCTCATATATCATACCACTCCACAAAGGTGGCCCCTCTCTAGACCTTTCCAACTATCGACCATTTGCAATTCTCTCAACCCTCTCTAAGATCTTAGAAAGATGTATTCATCACCAGCTCCTTTCCTATCTCCTCACCAACAACCTTCTCTCCTCAACCTAACATGGATTTCACCCATCTCACAGCACCACCACTGCCCTTCTCAAATTCACCAATACTATAAACTCTCACAGCAATCTAGGTAAATTTGTCTCAGCTACCTTCCTAGATTTATCCAAGGGATTAGACACAGTCTCACGTAATAAACTACTGTCTTGTCTCTGACCTCAACCTTAACAACCTCACTCTCCTCTGGTTTAAAAGCTATTTAGATAACCGCCAACAATCTCTAAAATGGCATAACTCTCTATCCTGCCCACTCCCAACCTCCTTAGGCATGTCACAAGGATCAATCTTAGTACACCTTCTTTTTAATATCTTCACAAACCAACTCCACTCAACTACCTCTAAAGCCAACATAGTCCAATATGCTGACAACACAACTCTCATATGCTCTGCATGCAACATCCAACTTCTCCAACAAAAAGCGCAAGAAGCCTTCTCTGAAATAGAGAACTGGCTTAACAACTCACAACTCATACTAAATCCCAAGAAAACACAACTAATGCTATTCCACTCTACTAAAACGAGCAACCTTACCTTCTCTATACTCTCCACCAGCAAAACCCAAATCACCCCTGTCACTGAGGCTAAACTCCTAGGAGTTACCATTGACCAGCAACTCAAATTCACAAAGCACATATCAACAACCATCACTAAAGTCCACAAAAGTTAGGTTCCCTCTATCTCTGTAAAAGTAATCTAACCACTGAATCTCGAATTGCAATAGCCAGGACCCACCTCCTATCTACTCTACTTTATGCATCCCCAATTCTAACTAATCTTTACAAAACTGACCTTAATAAACTTTCCATCTGTTACAACAAAATTGCTAGATTCACTACCAATGCCAGATCATGATTCCACCACTGCCTTTCCTTACAAGCCTTGCACTGGATTGAATTTCCAAACCTATTAAGGTACCAGCAACTCAGCCTAGCTCATCTAATTCTGTACTATCCCAAAAAAAACCCTGACCTGACTGGTATGCTAAACTTCTACAATTAAAATAGACATCTTCAGTCCTCCAACAAAGCCTTACTCGAAAGCATCACATGCAAAAACAACTCCAGGGAATCACTATTTGCCCATGAAATAGCAAAAATATGGAACAACCTTCCCCCTGACCTTAGACTACAAAACTCCACACCCTCCTTCAAAAGACTACTTAAAACATACCTCTTCACCAACCATCTATGCACCTGTAATTGACCCCCTGAAGCCTCGTCCACTTACTATTTCTACACCCCATCTGTCCTGGACAACACAATTACCATCTAACTATACCTATCCGTGTGTGAGCAATAACCTATATATGAGTGCATGTACGTGTGCGTGTGTGTGTGTGTGTGTGTGTGTGTGTGTGTGTGTTTGTGTGTGTGTGTGTGTGTGTGTGTGTGTGTGTGTGTGTGTGTGTGTGTGTGTGTGTATGTATATATATATATATATATATATATCTATATATATTTATGGGTCTACTATATATATATATATATATATATCGCCGACACGCAAAACACCGAGGCCAAACAACCGAAAACACACAATACCGACAACTCACAAAACCGAACACCATTACACCGACACACAAAATGTAAACTACACATTACACACAATTACATATCCACTAACCTTAACCCAAACTCTAACCCTAAGGTCCGACTCTACCGCACACTTACCTACCCGCACCCTAACCCTAACTCACTTAACCCACCCCTAAACCTAAAGTCCGTCACTATCGCACACTTATCCTACCTGCACCCTAACCCTAACTCACTTAACTCACCCTAAAACATAAAGCCTGTCACTATCGCACACTCACCCTACCCGCACCCTAACCCTAACTCACTTAACCCGCCCCTAAACTACAGTCCATCACTATCACACACTTACCTTACCCGAACCCTAAGTCCGACACTACCGCACACTCACCTTTCCCACACCCTAACCCTAAATCCCTCACTATCGCACACTTACCGAGTTGCGCTCACACATTGCCCATGTCGGTCTTTCGGCTGTCGGGATTTCAC
Organism: Protopterus annectens; assembly: GCF_019279795.1. Classification (NCBI taxonomy): domain Eukaryota; kingdom Metazoa; phylum Chordata; order Ceratodontiformes; family Protopteridae; genus Protopterus; species Protopterus annectens. The sequence goes on from NC_056729.1 coordinate 1,279,545,403, forward strand.
CTTGTCGATCACCTTAATTTTCGGTTGTTTGGTCTCGGTGTTTTGCATGTCGGCGAACTGGCTTTTCGGTCTTCCAAAGTAGACCCATATATATATATATATATATATATATATATATATATATATATATATATATATATAGTGTATATGTATGTATGTATATATGTGTATGTATGTGTATGCATATATATGTTTGTATACTCTTACATGTATATTTGCTTGAATGTATATATGGAAAACTTTAACATTTATATACCCTTATTCAATTGTGAAATATCTTGCACTGCTCTACCAGGTTCTTATCTACTCTCACTGTATATTCTGTACACTTATATTGTCAACCAAAAGGGGGAATATCCTCTTATTGTATACTTATGACTGTAAAGTCTACAGTCTGTATGATTCTACTCTGTAATGTCTCTTTTGTAAATGTTTCTTCTCTCTGTAAACATATGGAGTTTTCATGCCCAGGACTCAACTGAAAACAGACACTTGTTGTCCAGTCGGACTATCCTGGCAAACAAATGTTAAATAAATAATAATAAATAAATAATGTTATCTTAAATATTAGTTACAGAAGTCATTCAAAAGGAAGATAATGCCTCATTTGTGGCACTATATATGTGTCTCCTCCCACAAGCTGACCTCTGTCTTACAGTTGTGGACAATTTCCTATGTATTTGCTGATTCTGTAATGACAGGAAGTGATTCAAAATGTAGACATAAGTTAAGGGAAAAGTTTTTGG
>NC_056729.1:1279548648-1279558648 GCF_019279795.1 Protopterus annectens
GAAAATATCCCTGGCTGCGTTCTACATGAACTAGAGAGTGAACTGGCACCTCACCTGTGTGTCCTGTTCAATCACAACCTCACCTCAGGCTTTGTCCCTACCGAATGGCACACTACTACAGTCATCCCACTCCACAAAGGAGGAGTGACTACAGACCCTGGGAACTATCGCCCCATTAGCCTGCTGAGTCAGAAATGCAAAGCTATGGAACACATGATCATGGACCTAATAAACAAGGATATAGGGAACCTACAAACTCTGGATCCCCCACAGTATGGTTTTGTGCAGGGTAGATCATGCCTGCTCAGCTTGGTTGACTTCTTTGAGTCAGTCACCAGAGCTGTGGATGAAGGCAAGGTAGTTCATACAGCCTACCTTGATCTGGCCAAGGCTTTTAATACCATTCCCCACTCAGGAATCATAGAAAAACTCACTAAGCTTGGCATCAACCCCTATAACACTAGGTGGGTTGCAAACTGGCTCACAGATAGAACACACAGTATGAAAGTAGCTGGCTCCAAGTCAGACTGCTGATTAGTCATGAATGGAGTCCCAAAGGGTTTGGTCCTGGATCCTCTCCTGTTTGGCATCTACTTCTCTGAAGTCCAGGGCAACACAAAGAGACTCTGGCTGACAAAGTTCACAGACAATTGCAAGTTGGGAGCTATTAATAATTCCCTAAGTGATGTTGACATCCTACAGAATGGCCTCACTGTAACCAATGACTGGTGTCAGAACCATGGCATTAAGCTCAATGCCAAAAAAATTGTCATCATCCCCTTTGGGAAAAACCCAGTTCCTATGAATTACCACATTGATGGTAGTCCACTGAACACAGAAGACATTCTAAGAGATCTGGGAACACAGGTTGGCAGCAACCTCTCTTTTGATCACCACATTGCCACTGTGTTCAGAAAGACTTTCTATTTGGCACATCTCATTAGTAAGGGTTTTGCATCCAAGAAGAAAGAGGTCATTGTCTCCCTGTACTCTTCCCTCATTAGGCCAGTCACCCAGTGCAGTGTAACAACTGGAGGCCTCAAGCACCTCGAGGAGAGGACACCTTTAGAGGCAACCTAGCACCCCTTTAAGACTTGTCCTATATTACAGGCTTTCACTCACCTGCCAAATATTCTCTCAAATATATATGGACCCTTATCCCTGTTCTATCCCTGCTCTTATCTCATGGAATTACTCCCTCTGCATCACATGCTCTAGAATGAAACTCCATCCTCCCTCATTCTCCCTACAGATTCTATCTGACCATGCTCCAAAGACAACCCATTGCTATAGGACAGGAAATCATTGGACCAGACTGCCCACTCCATGCTCAGACCCTCCCATATAGCTCAAGCAGAGCACCAATGGGAGACTTCCAAAGAACTCCAGGGACAAACATGGGGATAACACAGAAAATTCACCATGGGGATAACACACAGTGGGGGGGCACTCAACAGAGGTTAATTGTTGGGAAAGGCTTATAGCTTGGATTTACCCCAGGACCAATAGCCTAGGACAAACCAGGGCCTTATCTTATGGATATAGTATAGATATTACAAATGGAATTTATTTTATATTATTAAGTTTTTATATTTTATATATTTTTATTTTTATATGTTTAGTTAGCCTTTTTTAGTATGATATTTTTTAGATAGCATTTATTATTCTTTTTTTTGATATTATTAGCAAAAAGATTTTTTTTGTTAAAAGTTTTTATGTATATATATTTTTTATGTATTTTTTATAGTTATTTTTAACCTTGTCTTTTAATTTAGATTAATAGATAGATAAATATTGTGAATCTTAACTATTGGTTAAATTTAATTTTTTAGTTTATTTTTCCTAATCCCTCTAACTTTCTGTGGGTGTGTGCAGGGCTGTTGCTTTATGCACTTTTACAGCCCTGTTTATATAGTATATTTAACAATGTATATTGTCCACACCTCCTTCTAAGTATATACAAGCTAGATATATCTAAGCCTATATATATATTCTTGATTTTTTTTTTTATGATTTTGCTGATTACTTGTCTGTAATAAAACTTGTTGCTGTAAATTTAAGACATTTGCTTTAAGACATTTTTTTGTTGGAAATTATTGTGATGCTGCTCATCAACATTTTAAGGCCACTTCTGTCTCTTTAAGTCTTTAAGAATACAGAACAAACAAGAACAAACAAAACAAGAAGAACAAACAAACAAAGAAGCAAAAACAACACCTTTAAAACAAAAAACAGAAAATTCCCAAATTCCCTTTTCTTTTTTAAAAAAAAGTAAAGAAAAAAAAAAAAAAAATAAAACTTTTTCGTTTCTTTTTAACTTAACTTGAAGTAACTTCTTCAGACACACAGAAAACACGGTTTCTACAGCATTTAAAGCCATTAAGATGAAGTGCATGAAGTAGCAGATGCAAATTAAAAAAGGTGCAAAGCAAGCAACAATTCAAACACTATTAAAGTAGTTAAGTCTTAAAGTATAACAACTAATAAAAATAAAAATATGTATATATATACACAATATACAATATATTAAGGATTATGTTAATGTCATTAAAAAAAAAAAACTTACACTGTAAGATTTCTTAATTTAAGCTTGGACCATTGATGTAATGTCATTTTTTTAATGAATTTTATGTTTTTTAAAGCATTTTTATGCTTTTTCATTGATATAAGTGTTCATATATCTTCTTCATCCACTTCTCCTTCCCCATTTTCCTATATAAAACAGGAGATAGAGACATAAGGTGTAAGGACACCAGTTTGGAACCTTTGAACTCTTTATGGTTGATATAAAATTTACATGTATTCAATACTCTAAAAGAATTAACTTGTTTTATACTTTACACACACCACATGCTCCACACAAATATTAACATTGTCCTAGAAGTAGTTTAGTGCTTTTTTTTTTTTAATTTTTTTAAACTTTTTTAAATTAGTAATTCTTCTATAACACAATCATCACTGACACCTTCTTCTGTCAAGGAGGAAGAAATTTATGTGGATGTGAGAATTAATCTAAGTTGGTCACTGTCTTACTACTAAAGGTTATAAAAAGTATTGCAAAAGAGATACTCCCTGGTTTGCTGGTCATTGAACATTTTTATAAAAAGGTAGGTAACTCATTTACTGTTTGACTGTGTGGTTTCAAATGCAACCTGGCTGGGAGGTGACTTTCTCCTATATATCTTTTATTTTTTATATCAAAGTCAAATAGTCAATACTAGTAGTGTGAAAAATGTAAGTAAATAAAAAAATAAATAAGTAAAGTGGTAAGTAATCTATCATTTGTTTCATCATTTGTTTCATTTTGTTAAAATCACAAATAAAAAATCAAAAATGTCATCTAAAAAAGTGAAGGTAAGTTAGTGAGTTAGTGTAATACAGCAAAAAATATTCTTCTTGCATTGACATAAACATATGTTACACAGCCATCATGCTCGCATGAGAGAGCCCATAACGCCATGTTTTTGTAAATAGATCTTGTTGTTAAAAATAAAAGGTTGTTGTTGATGGTAAGAAGTTGTCTTCTCTAAAATGTTTTAAATTTTTTCAAATTTTCAACAAAGTCCATGAATCTTTGCATTGAGTCAAAGATTCAAGATATTATATTGAGTCAACGAGTTTTTTTTTTTGTACATGGATATGACGGAACCACCACCATCAATAAGAGGATCATGGGAGGAGTCATGTGTTGGTTCTTATGAATCTTCTAGGCCGGACAAAAAGCTTTTAACATTTTTTTTTTATATAATCAGATGTCAACGACAATAAGTCCACCACCTTTTGTCTGTTTAAACAGAGATGAGAGCTGATGTAAGTAGTTTTAGTGTCTTAACTCCTCCATAGTGATGTTGCTCTGTTTATATGGTTGTTGAACATTGCCTAATATAACAAGTAAAAACTTTCATTCTATTTCGTTATCTTGCTTTAAGTAACACAGTTTTTTCATTGTAACATTTTTTAAAAAAACATATGTGTTACCTTTAAGCACAACAGTTCTACCAAATTCGCTTCTATAATAACAGATGAAAAGTTGTAAATGTTCTTTATATATTATATTATATTTATATTCTTTATAGAAGAGGTACTAATTTAAAAAGTTTTTTTGGAAATTAAAAGCACTAAACCTACTTCTAGACTTACTGGAACCTTTATGTGTGGAGCATGTAGGATGTGTAAATACATAAAAACAGGTAATTCCTTTAGAGTACTGAACACATGTAAATTTTACATCAACCATAAGTTGAATTGTGAGTCCAAGAGTGTTGCTTACTTAGCTTCCTGTACCTTATGTCCGGCTTTCTATATAGGGAAAATGGACAGGAAGCTTTGTGAGAGAATTTATGAACACTCATGCAATTAGCAAAAATAAAACAGAAAATGCTTTAGCAAAACATGTTTCATTAAATGGTGGACATAGTTTCACGTTCCAAGCTATTGATCAGGTACTTCCTAACATTAGAGGTGGCCCATATCCAGTACTATTAGAGGTACGAGAACTAGAATGGCAGTTAGCACTTAATGCTTTCTGCTTGCTTGGTTTGAATGAGAATTGTAATATCTCATGTTTGCTTAAATTAAGAAATCTTACACGATAGTGTATTTTTAACTTTTTACTAATGACATTAACATAATCTTTGTATATTGTATACTGATTGCATACACACTTTTTATTTGAGGTAGTATGTAAGTTTTAAGACTTACTTTAATAGTGTTTGAATTATTGTGCTTTGCACCTTTAATTCATTGCTGCTATTAGTCACATGACTTCATGCTACATGGTTTAAATGCTGTAGAAACTGTGTAACTGCTGTTTGTGTGTCTGAAGAAGTTACTTTACTTAAAGTGACGAAAACGTGAGAAATATTTTTATTAAATTGACTTTACATTAAAAGAAAGTGTTTTTTTGGGAATAACATCTTTTTCTGCTGGCTACTGTTGGGCTCCTGTTCAGTTTTGGATTGTAAATATGGAATATAAAAATCACTTATTTGTGTATCATTTTCATCCACATTTCATCAATATATGTCTGAATTTGATACATACTCTAATTCATTCTGTTATTTTCTAACCAAGCCCTTTTATCAACTTTTTCTCAGAAAGTTTCATAGTTTTAATCCATCCAGACAAAACAGCAATTTCTAATATTTCCTCCTCTTTCCATAATGCAAATTGTTCAAGGATGTATACCGCCAAGAAATGGGATTGCTTATGTCATAAATCCTCTAAGCTATGGTAATCTATCCATGCAGCTTAAGCTATCACAAAAAGGATCAATATGAAGAACATAGTAGATTTGTGTAAATAATTGACCATGGCAGTAGATGTTCATATGATCAATGCTGCAGTAGCACCCCCTCCATTCACACCCCTCCTGCCTTGTTTTTCTATTCCAGTGTGTAGGCATTTGATTTTGTTGTTGTTGTTGTTATTTATAACAATGTCACCTCAGGGCTCAGCCTTCCTGTCTAAGTTGGCATGACAGCTCTGAAGATCTTGGTGACAAAACTTGTATTTTTAGCCAGCTCAGCTCAAGCTAATGGTTTTGGTGAGTGGAAGGTGCCCTGAAGCTTTGCAGGATATACAACATATAACTTAGACTGCTGCAGCAGGGATCATTTAAGCATCTACTGTTATAGCAAATGTACCTGTGTAACTGTACTTTTCTACAACCCAAAATGATTACATGCAAATTTGCATTTTATTTCAATATTATTTTCTACAGTTGGACTGAACACTCATAATACAGATTTAAGTAGCAAAGTCTGTGGGTGCGCCTATGAGTGTGTGTTCTTTTAATAAAACTCAGAAACTATTTATTGTCCCCAAACTCTAGGACATACCAGAGGAAACAGAAACATGCACTCTGGTTTTAGTCTATTTCTGACTATAGTGTCGACAGCTCAGTGTATATTTTTTATTCTGAATTTTGAAATTGCCAACCTGTCTTCACTATATCCACTTTCACAATATAAAGTGTACATTAGGCTGTCTGGACTACAGCTAGAAAAAGACTGAAACCATAGAGTCCATGCCATATAGCAATTATAGTCATTCTCCGCCACTATGTAGTTTAAGTGTTGCAATACACTAATAACACACAGATGGCAGAGTTTAATGTTATCTGTTAAAATTGCTGTTCTCCGTTTACCCATTCAAGTTTTTAGCACACAGGCAGTGCTTTTGAAGGGTATACTCAAAGTCCAGGCATTCAGTGAAAGCATTGTCCTTTTCACAGTTGGAACAGGGTGATTAGAGGCAATAGTTTCATCTATAATCTTACTATGAAATTTATGTGGAATTATTCTTAGCGCAACACCAGCTGGCCATATATGGAACTATTCAACACATATGTGTACATCTTTTATCACAGTTAACAGTAGAAGAAAAAAGTAAACAAAAATATCCTTTTCAGGTCACTACATGCCCCTCTGGATGCCCCCACCCACAGCCTTCAGCATTTTCCCAGCACCTCTGTTCATATGTTATAGTAATGCTGGACTTATCAAAGTAAATTGCTGGATTTTTTGATCCTGAGGTTAAGTCCATGATTACATGTATACATAATGAAATGTGGCTTGTCTCTTTAAAAATTCTAAGCCTTAAAATTGTATTGAATTAGTTACATGATCTTATTGGTTTACTTTTTTGGAGGTATAGTTTTACCTTTAAATATCTAGTATGATGTTTGTATTTTAGATAATTTTTTTCTGATGAAGGTCATAATGTCAGGATTGAAAATGCTCAACTAATTTTATATTATCTATATTTGAATTAAAAATTTGGTTGAACACAACTGGATTCTCTTTGTTGTTACCCGTTGTCCTACTGGCTTCACTGCACGGAATTCACCTGTGTTTTTGGAGTTTGAGAATATTCCGAGAGTTGCTTTTTTGTTACTTATCTCCAATATTGTCAGAAAATCCTTCTATCAGTTTTACCTCATTTGTTATGGGTTCTTGTCTAGATCATACCTCTCAACCTTTTAGAGCAAGAAGTCTGGACAAAGCCATACATAAAAGTGGGACAAAGGCCCCAGAATAGGGACAATTTTTAAATACTGCTCTTAAAAACTTAGAAAGTTGATAGAATACCAAGTTTTATATTAGTAAGAATTTTCTTACGGGTGTGAAGTTTGAAACTCAAATCTCTGTTATTATTTTCTAACTTCAGCCTTTAATAATTTGCATTTAATTTGCTGAAAAACCACAATTTTATGAAAAATGGACAAAAAATAAGCACAAATCTGGACATTCTCTGAGAATCTGAACAGCTGAGTGGTATGGTCCAGATCCTAATCCATTCTAATTCCCCTTTTAGTATGCCCTCATTCACCCCATTATAGAAAGACCCCAACATTTTATTACCAAAGGAATCCATGTGTTACAGAATAATTATTCTTGAAATAGATTGAAAAACTGTCATTCTCTTCTGTGGTCTATAGACCTCCTTGTGGAACCCTGTGCCTACCCTTCTGAGTTATGTCAAGCCCTGCTTTATGTAACCCCCTTTCCTTGGTTACTACCTATTCCATAGACCTTGTTCTATGATCAAATATAAAATAATCCAATTTGGGAATAAATTCACCATCCAGTGCCTCCTTTACCTATGTGACAATCTTTTCTTACATATTAAACAGTGTGACACCCTATGCTAGTTGCAATCAAACTTCAGTGAGATGGATTGATGGAATACTGAAAGTTTTATTAGTTGTCACAGGCTACAAACTTTTAACTATGCAACACTAAAGAATCCTCCATATTTATTTTCCACTTTTCTTTTCCTCCATTTTGTCAAATCCCTATTCACGACTCCTATGATATATTCCTAATATTCCACTATCTCTCAAATTAACTCTACTTCCTGCTATCATCATCTTCTGAAATATTAACTCACACTAAAGCATTTGTCTTCTTCTTTTACAGAGTAGTTGACTTAAAGCCAAAAATGTTGGCTTAGTATAAACATATTAACCTTGAACAACTCTTTTGATGATATGTGGATCAGAACCAGTTGGTTTCCTAATACAGTATGTATTCTCTAGAATATGTATTACTTGGAACCACAAAAAAGCAGATATGTTATTTATTTATCATTGTTGACTATGAAAGTTCGACAGGGCAAAGCTCATTTTCAGTAGAGGCTTATAAAGAAAAGCTCTAGCTGATACAATTAAGATACTCATAATACAATTGTATTGCTGCTGTACAATCTGTACAATATTTATTTATTGTTACTATATTTTTTACTTTTTGATATGTACAACTTACTGCCTCTATTGCACTTATTTATTTTTCTTTTTGTATGAAATCTTGTAAGTAATCTTCTTGATTACTGGATTTATCCAAATGGGTTTTGTCAAAAAACCCTGTTTAATGAAGGCCTAGGAAGAAAAAAAAAAAAAAAATATATATATATATATATATATATATATGTGTGTGTGTATATACATATAGATATTAAGTAATATACATTAACAATTACGCAGACATTTGCTAATTAGATTGCATTCATATGAAACAAAGGCAAATATTACTGTATAAAAGGTATTTATGCATTAGTAAATGTTAAAAATTGAGCATTTGAAGAGGTGTTTTTGTGTGTTTATTTATTTGTCTTTTGTTAACCGAGTTAGTCCAACTGAGCCGGTGGTCTATTTTCAGTGGAAACTCGAGGAGAAAAGCTCTACACACAAAAAATAGCAATAAAAAAGTTACATTCAGGTAAGATGAATATGAATGCATTCATGCCATAATGGAAAATTAAGAAATATGTACATAGGTTCATAGGTTCATAGGTTCATAGGTTCATACTAGGCTATCTGCCCTAGGGCATTTATAAGCCTAGCCCAAAGTTTTGTGGCTTTCACCACCCCTTAAGTTTGAAGGATACTATGCCCATTATTTTGCCGTGCCTCTGTCCAGCAGTGACACTGAGGTGATCCCTGGGGTAAACCTGCGATCTCCCATCCATTGGTCAAGATTTCTCTTGAACAAAGCCAGCGAGGTGCTCTGCCTCACATGTACCAGGATTTTGTTCCACAGCATAGGGAGTCTCTGGGTGATGAATCTGTCCCTCCAGCATGTCCTATTTATAACCGTGTTAAGGTTTAAGTCTCTTGCTCTTGTAGTTCTGATGGATTTGGATTTTTTGAGGTGGAGCATGTTCATTAATTCCGGGTTGGACATGGCCTTGTATGTCAAGCACAGGTCACCTCTGAGCAGACGGTATGCGACTGAATAGAGCTGGAGTTCCTTCAGTCGGGCAGCATAAGACATATTTTTGAGACCCTTTATCCTTTTGGTGAGGAACTTTTGGGGCCTTTCCAATTGCTGCAGGTGTCGGGTAAGATACATTCCGAATGGGGCATTGTACTCTATCATTGGTCTGATGAGTGATGAGTACAGGGGAACAATGACCTCCCTTGATCTAGATGTCAATCCCTTCATGATCAGGTGGGCAATATAGAAGGTCTTCCTAACTACTTTGGCAACGTGAGTGTCAAACGAAAGGTTACTGTCAACCTGGGTCCCCAGATCCCTGATAACTTCTTCTGTGCTTAGTGGAAGATGAAATACATAACTACATATATCCATGCAATAATATAAATTAACAAATGATAAAATTTAGCATAAAGAACAGTTAAAAAAAATGAGGATTTGCAATAGGGCATCAGAAGGAAGAAAAATAAGCCCTCAAAATACATCTAAATAAATTAATTAAGCTGGAAGAGAGGGAGAAAGGAGGTATAAAGTAGAAGGGTAACATAAAGGGGGGATGTATAGGAGAGTCAAGAGAGTGAAAGAAAATAGTCATATGAAGAGAGGGAGGAGAGGGTGGGGAGTATAGTAGGTTTGGAAAAGGAGGAGATGAGCATAAAGTATTGAGTTACTCAGTGACATAGCTAAGGTACTACAGCATTAGTTATATAAAGATATTGTACAGTAAAGTGAAAAAAATAGTTACAGATAGCTTATCAAACATCCAATAGATTGTGTGATTA
>NC_056729.1:1279563648-1279581148 GCF_019279795.1 Protopterus annectens
GCAATTGGAGGATGAGATAATAAATCATAAACTACAAGATGTAGCCCATTGACAGATAATAGCCGTAATCCTCTGAAATAACAGACAGACAACCTTAAACAGAAATGGGGCTAAATGTAAGATGCATTATATCTGAAATCCATGGACAAAAACAGCTTTCTCACAAACCCATTTGCCCACAAGTGTGTCACTGGATATGGAGTGGAGTCTCAGGGGTTTAAATAACCCCTTTTCAAGTGGTCTTATCACTTCTGTTGGGGACCTTCTTGTATAGTTTTAAGTTTTTGGATAATCATTATCTCTCTGTGTTTTTCTGTACATTTTGCCTGTCTATTTTCCTTTCAGGTGGACCTAATACCACAAGTGATAGAAATGGTTGGTGAAATGTGATATGGCAGTCTTTAAGTGACTTGAGCCTTGAACACATGAACACACAGATGATAGGCTGACCTGTTTTACACTAGCTTTTGTTGAGTAATCTCAGTTGGGTGTTTGCACTGCCTGTCTGGCCCAACTGCCTGATGATACTTACCTGTCATGTCTGTATTATCTTTCAGTTCTTTGCTCCTTCTATCCTAAACGGGAAAATAATTAGTTCTGGGATGCATGCTGCTGCAGCACATCAAGGAAGTTTGCAGCTTCAGTAATTAGTGATCTTAAGAATTATACAATAACAGATCATTGTTATTCAAAAACATGCACACTGAACAGTCTAGTCAGTGTGCCCATCATAAATTGAGCATATACCAATAGAAAAACTCCACATGCTAAAGAATCATGGACCGGCCAGACTTTTCTATTGGAATATGTTATGGTGGGCAGAGCAAAACAGAAGAAAAATCAGGTACTTTCTGCAAAAGTAAGCAAACAGAAAGATACCTGTTTATCCTTGTACTTTTGCACTGTCCATCCTTAAATCTCAGTAGATTCTTGTTATCTCTCAAGTGTCTGGATCTTCACACAATGTCCAGAATTTGTCTCATAGATTTGTACTTTTTTACATAAAAGATTTAGTTTTTGGGCAAGCCACTGGGGATTGAAGTCATTAAATAATGACAGGCATTTAAAATTTAGCTTTTGTATCCCTCAGAAAATGCATGCTAGCAGAAAACCTCTCTTTCAATCAACTTTCTAAGTACATAAGAGCAATAAAATCTGTGAATAATTTTGGACCATGGTTACCTCCCATTACATTGTGCTTTGTATAGGTTTCTAACATTATCACTGGGCTGGCAGGAACATGAGTCCCCCCCCTTTAAAAAAAACAGCAACAATTTTTTTTCCTCCATTGCTTTTCTTGAACAGCACTGATATACTGTGCAAGCATGGCAATGTAATTCCCATATGCATGCACAGTACATCAGAAAGCATGAAAGAATAGGAAACAATGTGGAAAAACACTGTGGCATTATTATACAATGACATTATTTAAGAAAGGTAAGCAATTTCTTTTTAAAACAATGTTCATAGGTTCATAGGTTCAGGTTAGCACGTTAACTGCCCCTGCGAGAGCCATTTTAGCCCCAGCTATTATCCCTTGTGAGACTCAAACCCTGCACCTTGTGTTTGTAAGGCAAATACCTTAACCATTAGGCCACCCTCCCAACCTGTCCTTGTATGCTAGCAATAACCCATGACTAAGTGTGGGTAATAATGGATTTACCCACACCCTGTCATGTGTTATTGCTTACTTAACGCATTTGTCCATCTCTAAATGCTTCCTCATCAGCTTGAATTTGCATTTTGTAATGAAGAATATATGTATTATATGTGTTCAAGATATTAAATAAGGGCTTTCTGCAGTTAATGAACAAAATTGTCATATTGCTTACTTCAAATTCATCCTACCATTATATTTAATGCTGCAAATATTTCTAGTGCTATCACTCACAAATATGGTATCTATCCAAGTGTGTAACAGGATGTGTTACATCATACTTTTTAATCTTTGTTCATATAATGGGAAATTCACCCCGGGGATCACTTCTGTGGCTCTGCTCGACAGGGGCACAGGAAAATAATTTTCTTGGGTGGCGAAAGCCAGGGTACATTTTTTGGCTAGGCTTGTATGGGCCCTAGGGCCGATAGTCTAGTACCTACCTATAATAAATGTTTCATAGCAGACCAGTGTGAGTGTAACATTTGATTTGGCTTCTTCATTTCAACTTTACCTGTGTTGAAATGTAGATCAGAAATCTTGTTATATACTAATACTTTGCTTATAAAAAAAGAAAATAAACTGTCTTATTTACCAAGGGAGATCTAAGTTTGAATGATTTCCTGAATGTACAATCAGTGGTCCCCCACATAATTTTCAGGAAAACAAAATAAAATATAGATGCCCGGATTCACTATTCTTCTGTGCAGGAGTAGCTTAGTCCTGCATGGAAGCGGCCATTTAGGAGCAGCATGGCATCATGCCAGGCATATTAATGAAGGCACACTGCCTGAGCTCCTAAACAGACATGGAGCATGTACGCATGCAGGGGGCATGTCTGAGAGCAGAGCTCTCAGAATATACACACCCCTGCAAGAAAGAACAGCAGATTAGCAATAAGAATGAGCAAGACTGTTCATAGGTGTTCGCATACCCCCAGCAACATCCCCCAAGTTTATAAGAGCAATAGTTAAAATATAAACAAGCTAATTTCTTTTTTGTCAAACAGATAAAATGTAACTATAGGTGTGCAGGTTTGCCCATTGCTTAGCTACGTTTATTGCAGCTTAAATGGCACAATGGGATAAATATCAAGATATATGCAAATGAAGCAGTACTGCAATAGTGTAGTGGGAAGAGCATTGAACTTACAAGCAGTCATTCCCGGTTTGAGTCTCACTCCAATACATTTTATTTTCCATGTCAAATCAATTTATGAACAATATTTTTTGTTGCATAACCTACTAAATAACATATATTTGTGAACTGGAATACTGCATTAAATGCAGATGTGAGGTGTCATTGTCATAATGTTGTAAAATCCACAGATAAACACAAGTGCCCCATACAGTATATGTACACATGAATCAGAGATACAAATCGAAGGTACAATATGTAATGAATGATAAAGCCATAGAGTGTCCAAATCCACCACCTTCCCAAGAACCATTTTACATTACTGTCTAAATTAGTGCGGGGGTAAGCGGGAGTAAGCACTATTAAGCAAGAGTAAGCATATTTAAGCAGTAGTCAGCAGGATTAAGCCTGTTTGCACAGGGGTAAGCAATCCGCACACAGGTTAAGTAATATTGAAGCTAACTCTTTGTAAGCATATTTAACTGGATGTTACCTTTGCTTATCTTCGTTCAAACCCACGCAAACCTTACAATTGCTTAAAAGTGCCTTAATCACTCTGTATGCAACAACCACTGTTCTGGCCAGAAACAAAATAAACAGCCTTTGCAGGTCTTGAACCCAAGACCCTGTCCACTATAGTCGCAGTAGTTAACCATGAAGTGATCACAGCAGTACATAGGATTGGGGTACCACCAAACAGATCTTCACTATTGGAAAATTAAACTTAACATAAACACAAGTGCCCCATACAGTATATCCTGCTGACTACTGACTAATTTAGACAGTAATGTAAAATGGTTCTTGGGAAGGTGGTGGATTTGGACACTCTATGGCTTTATCATTCATTACATATTGTACCTTCGATTTGTATCTCTGATTCATGTGTACATATACTGTATGGGGCACTTGTGTTTATCTGGAGGGACAGATTCATCACCCAGAGACTCCCTATGCTGTGGAACAAAATCCCGGTACATGTGAGGCAGAGCACCTCTCTGGTCTTGTTCAAGAGGAATCTTGACCAATGGATGGGAGATTGCAGATATACCCCAGGGATTACTTCAGCGTCACTGTATGAACCTATGAACCTATGAACCTATGAACATGTAAAAGGAATCTATATACAGTTTTATGTTGTATGAGCTACTACATAACATAAATATGTGAACTGGAGTACGGCATTAAGCCCAGATGTCAGGTGTCATTATAATAAAGTGTTGAAATCCCCTAATAAACACAAGGACCCCATACAGTGTATGTACACATGAATCATGGATACCAACACATATATAACATGTAATGAATAATTAATCAATGCCAAACAGCAAATAGTATGCAAATTACAAATTAAGCAATGCTAAGCATTGCACAGCTCAGCTTAGTAGATGTAAGCAATGTGTAGGCCAGCTAAATCAGTTTTCCCATTGGTATACCCCTTTAAGCAATTCCAACCTCAGGTAAGCAGGTTTGCCCATAGCTTAGCTTTTTTAAAACCATCCAATCACAGCAAAGTGCAGAAAATCAGCCCTATTTAAACCCAAAATGCGGGAATACATCTCATAACTGGTTGCAGCTTCCTCCTGTAGGCACTATAACTGATATGGGAGAGGATGTGCACTTTCGGGCGCAGCGCTGGGGCATCCAGGAGTCCAGAGTCATGGCAGGTCTCCATGTTAAAGACCATGACCAGAGAATGCTGCAGAGTCAGTATCAGGGTTCCCAATACAAAGCAGAAGCCTGGGGCCATCTCGCCCGTGACCTCACCAGTACCACTGGTATACCTCAAACTTGTGAGCAGGTCAGACATCAGTATGCCGACCTGAAGTGGAGAAAGAGGGATCTCTTGGATTAGTGGATCCAAGAGGCTAGGAGGACGGGGATGTCCCAGCCGTGTGTAAGTATCAGTCCACTACCTATTTAATAATTGCCAGCTCATGTATATTATGGATAGGTATGGCTAAATATTCCTCTTATGTCTTTCACAGTGGCAGATGAGCGGGCTGCAAACCAGGAAGCCCATGCCTGTAGATTGCAGCAGTTGTGACGCGAGGCAGGATAGAAATACTCTTGCATGTACTGTCATAGCAAATAAATCTAAGTAGAAATTGAATTGCCTGTATAAAACCTTTCTTGTATAAGGCATGTACTGCATACACCAGAAAATATGGTAGGAAGAGTCTCATATAGGTTGTATGTAAATAAAAGCATAATAGCCTGACAATAAAGGTCTAACTGCTGGACTGCATATGTTTACTCTGGTATCATATGGTAATGTAGAGTTGCAATTTCTTAATAGTACTGTTGTATTAAGCACTGTTACCCACACTGTGCTACATAAATAAAATGTGTAGGAATGTCTGTATATGACTAATTACAAGAGGTCATATTGTACAACTGAGAGAGACTTAGACAGAAAACAGTGAAAAGAAAGACAACATAATCCAAATGCCACACTCAACTGAGATTTGAACTGTTGTATTTTTAGCACACACAGCCGTGGTTCGAATCTTGGGAGTGGTAGTAGGCTGTATGCAGAATCATAACCCACAACTGTACAGATATGTCGAGAATGTCCAGTTAATTGGCCCATATCTGCTGCCTGTCATCCTGTCCCCCTGGCAAATCAGTGGGATGATCCCAGATGTTTAGGCAGCAAATAAGACATACAACTGATTGTCATATATCTATAAGAACAAACCTATCACTCTAGCAACTCCCCCAAATGTTATGAGAGTAATAAGCCAAGAATGTCCCATTTCCACCCCCATGCTGTGAAGCTGTGACCAGACTGTGTGCAATAACAGAGTGAGATGTATGTGCATAATACTAATGTGGAATCTGGTAATATGTGTGGCAACATTCAGGTAGTGCTAATAAGCATTGCCCCCACAGGTCTGTCAGATATGAAAACTGTGCCTAGAAATAAAAGATTGATATCCTGTACTAGTACTGTTTACTCTGGTATTGTATGGCATTGTTAGTGTTGCAGTTGCTATGAATAATAAGGTATTACTCATGACTGTCACCCACATTGTGCTACATAATAAAACTGTCTAGGAAATTCTGTATAGGAGTGTTCTAATTACAAGGTCAGCTTTTAAAACCACAAGAGACTTATAGACAGAAATCAGAGAAGAGATACACAGCAATATCTATATAGCACACAACTGTGATGGGCACTGTTTTATTTATGCAGACACAGCCATGATTCGAATCCTGGGAATGGTAGTAAGCTGTATGCAGAATCATACCCAACAAGTGTACAGAATTGTCCAGAACGTCCAGTTAATCACCCCATATCTTCCAGCTGTTAGCCTGTCCCCCCTGGTATATCAGCGTGCTAATCTCTGACAAGTAGGCAGCATTTCATGTCATTTAACTGACTGTCAGGCCAGAACATATTTGGAAAATGTCAATGAAAACAAGCCTGTCATTGTACAGCTCACTAAAGATTTAAGAGGGCAATAGTCAAAATATTTCCCGGTTCACTTGCATGTGGTCAAGACATGCCCAGAGTGTGTGCAATAAGCGATGGACAGGTATGTGCATAACATCAACCTGGAATCTGGGAATATGCGTAGAAACAGTTAGGTAGTGTTAACAAACAATACCTCCACATGTATACCAGGTAAGAGATGCATACTGCAGGTAAAACTCAGTTCATGTATATAATTGTCTACATCCAAACCACTGTCCAAACTAAGGCCATAGGGTAGTGTAGTAATACCTGTAATGTACAGATCACAACACTGACTAGGAAAGTAATGATAACTACAGGTATATACTAGTTGTTAATTGACATCTTTCTGTCCCCCTCACCATAGCTGCAACAATAAACTAAATACACAACTCAATTGGTATGTGCTCCATTAAATATACTGTTGGGACATATGTCCTATTGTTTGATAAATATTTAAATTTATTTTTATGCATGTGCCATCTTGAAATACTCCCACATTGGTGGCATGCTGCCATCAATGTACCTGCATGCTGTTGTAATGGCCACTGTGGTTCCATTTATGCATGTGTTCTGTTTGCTACGCAACTGTTGCATATCTGGTGTTTTGGGTTAATGGGAATATTTATGCATGTTGTTATAACTAATCCTGGAATTTGTTGACTATTACTAACCCACATATGTTGTAAAATTGAAACACCATAGCATGTTTGGGAAGGTCAGTCCCAGCGGACCCACCTGTCCCACCTCATCTGGCCGTGGCACCGGGCACCAGCACATCTGGGGCCCACCCTGGGACCTCCTTGTCCACTGGTCCTGCACCACCTTCAGGTGGAACCACCCCAGGGTATGGGGCTTGCCCCCACTGGGAGCGGGCGCTAACAGGACACTGTCACCATCGCCAGGTCCGGGGCGTGGTGCATAGCGAGCTCCGCAGGGAGTTTGGAGATCTGCTAGGCCAGCTTGAGGGCCGCATGTTGCAACTAGAGGTTTGGCCTGTCCCTGCTACTCAGCCCCCAGCACAGCCAACTTCAGGGCTGTGAAGGAGCAGTGGTGACTTTCCATGGGTGGGGACCTCAGTCACACTATATCCACTAAGGGTCTCATGGGCTTCCGATTTCCAAACACCCCTCCCCACCAAGGTGTTTATCCCCCATGTGTCATATACCGCACCTGTATGCTGTCTTGTCTGTTCTCCTACCCATCCTACCTCCCCAAATATACCTACTATACCTCCCCAGCATTCCACTCTCACCTGAAAAAAAGGGCAATCTGTTCCCCCCAAAAAATCTCGCTCCATAGATATATGTCCATTTCACACAACTGTCCACTGGACACATGTAATCTGGTTTAATTGGCTTCACAACATATTAATGTTGTCCACACCCCTCTCTCAGGGGTTTGAGTGTGCAAATCTATCAACAAAGTCAGTGTATATGCACAGCTGTTGCTGTAGAAGAAATGGGCAGCTATGGACCTTCCATACACCTGTCCTGCACATCTCTAGCTATTTTCCCTACTGTCTTTCCCTGTTTTGTGCCCCTTTTTCACCACTTTCCTATCAACCATTTTTCATTTCTTTTAAAGAAATTAGCGCAAGGGTAAGTGGGAGTAAGCACTTCAAGCTGAGGTAAGCTGGTTTAAGCTTGTTTGCACGGGGATAAGCAATGCCTACAATGGTAAACTGAGAAGCTAAATCAGTATAAGACACTGTAACCGGAAGTTAGTACTGCTTACTGTTGTGCAAACCCAAGCAAACCCACTTACAACTGCTTAAAAGTGCCTTAATCACTCTGTATCCAACGGCCCTTGTTCTGCCAGCAACAAAATAAACAGCCAGTACAAGGCTCGAACCCAGGACCCTGCACACGATAGCCAAAGTGATTACCACTAAGCCATGTCAGGCATACATAACCCTGATGTTTTCATGAAAATATCATCCAGCACATTCATTCAACAGTATAAGAAATGTATTTCTACATGTAGATGTATGTGTGTGTGTGCATGTGTGTGTGTGTGGGAGTGTGTGTGTGTGTGTGTGTGTGTGTGTGTGTGTGTGTGTGTGTGTATTTATATCTATATATATATATATATATATATATATATATATATATATATATATATATATATATATAAAATATATATATATATATATATATATATATATATATATATATATATATATATATACATATGCATATATATATATATATATATATATATATGTGTGTGTGTGTATGCATACATCTGTAGATATATATGTCTACATAAACATGTGTATATATATATATATATATATGTATATATATATATATATATATATATATATATATATATATATATATATATGTATCTAGAGGAAAATATTTTTTTATTCAGGCATTTCCAAGGGTCAGCTCCCAGTGTTCTCCCCTGTCTATCTGATGAATCTGGGCATCTTGAGGGAATGTAGAAATTGCCTCATGTACACAGACAACCCTCTCCTCCTACCACGCAACACTACAACCTGTGAGAGATGCACTTATCTAGCCAAACTGGAGGTAAAGCTCTCACCAACCAAGGCTGAACCTGACAGTCATGAGGAGAAGGTAAACACTTGCACCACACCACACTCATCACAGTCTCACTATGTCTACACCACCAAAATCCACACATAGAAACTCAAAAACATTCACGGAGGCTATCAATAATAATCTGCCTAAGCAACAGAGACCTCCAAAGCAGAAACACAAGCAACCTCCATCCCACAACACAACCCAAATGACACATAGCCCACAGATTCAGTGTGCCACTCAAACACTGCCAATAAGGTAAAACAACATACCCAACACACTAGTCATAGGTTACTCTATAGTCAGGCACACTGATGTCCCACTCACCAGGCTAAACAAGGAGAAGGTTACTGTCAGCTGCCTGTCGGGTGCTAGGATCTGCCACATAACCCACGCACTCAGGTCACTCCACAACAAGTACAAATATGACTCTGTCATTGTCCATGTTGGTGTGAATGACCAGAGATGTAGCTCCCTGGACTACATTAAAAGAGACATGGAAGAGCTCTGTGATCTTGTAGCCCAGGCAGGTATGACCCTAGCCCTGAATAGCATTCTGCCATCGCCCAGAATGATACCGCAGTACAAGGACAAAATGATTGATTTCAATAATTGGCTAAGCTTCTACTGTCATTCAAAGGGGATCCAGTATCTGTCTGCTTGGGATGACATGGTCGACAGACTACAATGCTTTGCCACAGATGGCCTGCACCTGTCGCCCCTAGGATTACGGATACTGGCTAAGGCTCTTGCTGCCCCTATAGTGCCTTTTTTAGGCAGGGTTCAAGTAACAAATTCACCACCATAACAGATACAGGCAAGCAAAAACTGAGGGTAATGCTACTCAATGCTAGAAGTCTAAATTTCAAAATGCACTCACTCGAGGCACTCCTTAAAATGGAGAACATCGATATCTGTGCAGTGACTGAGACCTGGTTCAGGGCTCCAGAGAGCACCCCTGCACTACCAGGCTATAACTCATACCACACTTTTCGGCCATCTAACTGGACCGTAACACCAAAGGTGGGGGTGTGTCCATATTCATTAAGGGTATCCACACCTCCAGGCTAGTTGCTCAGCATAATGCATCCAAGGTTATCCAAGTGCAACTAACTCTTGGCAAAACTGCAATCCAAATTGTAGCTTGCTACAGATCCCCTCCATGTCCCAGGATTCCCAGTCCTCTTTTCTTGATGTACTGGAAAATATTAGGGTTCAACCAAACACCCTAATAATGGGCGACTTCAACTACCCCACCATTAACTGGGAAAACTACTCATGTACTAACTCCTTAGTGCAACGCTTTCTGGAATTCATAAACTCCAATGCCATAGATCAACTTATCCACACCCCCACCAGGGGCAACAATATCCTAGACCTAGTCATTACCAACATGAGTGACCAGTGTTCCACACATGAAGTCAAATCCTTGTTGGTCCGATCCGACCATAAGCTAATCAGCCTTGATATCCACATCCCACCCCCACCCCCCATTAAGGAAACCACAGTAAGAAATTTCTCCAAAGCCAACTTCATGCTTCTTAAGACAGAAGTAGTGAACATCATGACACCCATGCAGATGGACAATACAGTTACAACTGCTGAATCCTACACAAATGCGCTCTATAAGCACCTACATGAGTGCATGGATCATGCTATCCCAAACAGAACCAAGACACTATCCTCCAAAAAAAGGAAGCCAATCTGGTGGTCCCCTGCCATAAACAAACTGTACAACAGAAGGAAGAAACTGTCGCAAAAGAGAGTAAAATCCCATGAGTGGAGGAGCTCCCTGGTCAGCCTCAGTAAGAAGCTGAGATCCCTTATAAGATCCTCCAAAGCTAGCTACGAAAATAAAATACCACTAATTCCAAGGACAACCACAAAGCATTCTATAGCTATGTCAAGAATCTCAATGGCAACAGCCAGATCTGCTCTGAGTTACAGCACAAAGGCATGAAAATTATAGAACCAACTGATATTGCCAACATCCTGGCAGATAGGTTCAGTGCTAACTTTACCCGCCCCCCCTCACCCCCTAAAGGGACCATATCTATACAGGAAGAATGCAGAGTCCCTGTAATCACAACTATGCAGGTGAAAGCTGCACTCTCTAAAGCCAAAAACACAGCATCCAGGGGACCAGACAACATCCCAGGCTGTGTTTTACATGAACTTCAGAATGAACTGGCTCCCCACTTAAACACCATGTTCAATAATAGCCTCACATCAGGCATTGCTCCCACTGAATGGTGTACAGCAACAGTTATCCCACTCCACATAGGGGGAGCCACCACTGATCCCGGGAACTATAGACCTATTAGCCTGATGAGCCTGGTCTGCAAAGCCATGGAATGTATCATCATGGAACTCATAACCAAAGACATTGGTAACCTCCAAACTCTGGATCCCACCCAGTTCGGGTTTGTGAAAGGCAGATTATGCCTCCTGAACCTGATTGATTTCTTTGAGGCAGTCACCAAAGCCGTAGATGAGGGTAAAGTGGTTCACACAGCGTATCTTGACCTCGCCAAGGCTTTCAACACCATCCCCCATTCTGGAATTATAGCTAAACTCAATAAACTAGGCATAAATCCCTACGTCACAAGATGGGTTGACAACGGGCTCACTGACAGAACCCGCACTCTAAAAGTTGCAGACTCCAAATCTGACCTCAAGCCAGTGACAAGTGGAGTACCACAGGGTTCTGTCCTGGGAATGCTCCTGTTTGGTATCTACTTCTCTGAAGTACAGGCTAACAAAGAAGGCCTCTGGCTAATGAAGTTCACAGATGACTGCAAACTAGGAGCCATAGTCAAGTCCCCAAATAATGCGGACATCCTACAGAAGGGCCTCTCTGAAACAGGTGCCTGGTGTCAGAGCCATGGCCTTAAGCTCAATGCCAAAAAGTGCAGTGTCATCCCCTTTGGTAAAAACTCTGTACCCATGAACTACCACATAGGCAGCAATCTACTTAACACCGAATGCATGATAAGAGACCTTGGGACCCAGGCGGACAGTAGTCTCTCCTTTGATAGTCACATCACCACAGTAGTCAGGAAGTCCTTCTACGTGGCACACCTCATCATAAAAGGGCTCTCATCCAGGAAAAAAGAGGTCATAGTTACCCTCTACTCATCACTCATTAGACCCATTATAGAGTACAATGCCCCTTTTGGAATGTACCTCACAAGACATCTGCAGCAGCTGGAAAGGCCATAGAAGTACATCACAAAGAGGATTACTGGACTCAAACAAATGCCCTACACTGAGCACCTCAAAAAACTCCAGCTTTACACCGTAGCATATCGCCTACTCAGAGGTGATCTCTGCCTAACATAAAAAGCTATGTCAAACCCAGAGCTGTTGGACATGCTACACCTAAAGAAATCCCAATCCCTCTGAGCTACATGCTCTAGGGACCTAAACCTTGTTACCACAATAAATAGGACATGCTGGAGGGATAGATTCCTATCCCAGAGACTTCCCATACTCTGGAACAGGCTACCCATCTATGTCAAGCAAAGTTCTTCATTAGCACTCTTCAAGAAAAATCTTGATGAGTGGATGGGAAATAGGAAATACACCCCAGGGATCACTTCTGTGTCTCTGCTCGTCAGTGGCACAGGAAAATAACTTTCTTGGGTGGCATAAACCAGGGAACCTTATTGGCTAGGCTTGCATAGGCCCTTGGGCCGATAGCCTAGTACCTACCTATGAAACTATGTCCTCATGGACATTGAAGAATATAGTTCCATTATGTTAGAACTTTTGAGTGATGTAAATTTTTACGACAGAATAGATATGAAAATAGTAACAGATAAGGTATTTCAGACATATTATATGTTAGATGACTTACTTATGTCATCCTCTATCACCCAGGAATTATATGATTATTTAAAGGTCAAGAACCCTCTTATACCAATCATTCAAGGTTTACCGAAGGTCCATAAGTCACAGATGAGACCCCCTATGAGACCAATAGTGGCGGGCCAAGGCTGGATCACTGAACCATTATCCATTTTTACAGAGTACCATCTAAGACCTATGGTTGATGGAAACAGTAATATATTGAGAGATAGCAAGCAATTTTTGCTTGATTTATACTCGTATACGAGTAGGCTGGATGAAAGTTTACCATATATTTTGGTGACTTTAGATGTGGTCAGTTTGTTCACTGTAATTCCAAATGATTTGGGTATTCAATATATACAGGACTATTTAAGAAGCCACTCTGATTTTTCTTCTGAGAAGATTGATTTGATATCTCTTTTTCTTGAGACGATTTTGATGAATAATATATTTATGTTTGGCAATGAAATATTCCTACAGAAGGATGGCGTAGCTATGGGCACTTCTTGTGCCAATAGCTACGCCAACCTAGTTATGGCATGGTGGGAAGAAAGTATTCTTTTTAGGATGGACTTGTTTTTGAAATACGTGGGTATATACCGAAGGTTTGTAGATGACCTTTTCTTTATTTGGCTTGGCGATGACAATACACTTTTGGAATTAGTTGAGTTAATGAATAACTCGACGACTTTTCTAAAGTTTAAATTGAATTATTCAAGAGATGAAATTTCCTTTTTAGATGTAGCCATAAATAGGCTCAGTAATGGTTTGCTTAACACTTCTGTTCATAGGAAATTATGTTATAGGAACACACTACTTCATAGGAGCAGTATGCACCCCAGTTTTGTATTTAATAATGTGGTGAAAGACAGATAGTAAGGGCCTCTAGATTTAATCCAACTACTGAAGGTTATATGAATGAACTGGATGGTCTGAGAATTAAGTTGACAGAGAGAGGGTACAACAGGGAGATAGTTGAACAGACCATTTTAGAAGTTAATGAATTAAGGAATAATATAGCGAAGCCATATTTTTCTGAATCACTAATTTCTTCTGATACAAGTAACACATTTATTAAACGTGAACTTAGGGCTCCTATGTTTTTTACAAAAGACGCCCTACATCTAAGAGAGCTTATGGCTAGAAATTGGGACATTTTATTATTAGACAATGACATCAAGCAGATTGTAGGTCCCAAACCGAATGTGTACTATAAGAACAAGCCAAATTTAAGAAGATTATTATGCAAACCAAGGAGTATTTTTGAAAGGAGAGATATGACTAGAAGTAATTTGAACACTACACCATGTGGCAAGTGTAACCAATGTATGTATATACATGATGGTACTACATTTATACACCCAACCACAAAGCAAGTATTTAATTTCAACACTATGACAAACTGTAGTAGTAGGAATGTTATTTACTTAGCTAGGTGTGAGGCATGCCCCGCGTTCTACATCGGAAAAACTAATAGATCTTTGAAGGAATGCATCAGAGAACATACCTATCATATTAGGATAGGCTCTGATTTCAATGCATTGGCCAAACACCACAGAGATTTGGGTTCTAGTCACACATTTAGATTTAGTGTCATACAAAAAGTAGATGTCAATCCAAGAGGGGGCGATGTTATTAATTATACCCTAGAATGTGAATTAAAATGGATTATCAGGTGCAAAGCTGACCATGTACCGGGGTTAAATGATAAAATACAGATCAAGCCTGTTCTAAGAAATAGGAAACTCAAAAGGAAGGCATAGATCTGGTCCTTATGTTTCACTTATGTACTGTTGGACAAAAGGGTCACTGTGATTCTATATGAGTCTGTCGTTGCTTGTTGTATAATAAATGGGCATCTAGTTATGTTTTATGATAAACATTTACACATATATTTATTTTTTTAGAGAGATATATATACATTTTTTAATGTTTTTATTCTTTGTTTTTATAATAGTTGCGCTCTACTTTGAATTATCCTGTGACTAATGCATACTGTGTATTCATCCAATGAAATTACTTGGAGGGTTATTTAAATGTTAGAAGGGAGTTATGTTATGTATAAGTCTGAAGAAGCCTACGGGTGAAAGCGCTTACTTATTTGTCATTAAACGGAACAATTTTATACCTTTGAACAGTGTCCTTGACTACTTTAAGTCTAATAACAGCTGGATGATTTTTGGATTTCGTGCCACACAGGGACCAGCATTTTATGCAGTTTGGTGTGTTATATATATATATATATATATATATATATATATATATATATATATATATATATATATATATATATACACATGGACATATATATATATATATATATATATATATATATATATATATATATTATATATATTATATATATATACACATGGACAATAAAACTTATGATCTTCCTATAGGTAAAAGCAATCAAACCCTTAGAGAAAGAATCAGGGATCATTATTATTGTGTGGCAAGGGGTCATGACTATAGTGCTATTTCTAAACATATTTTAAATGAAGGCGAAGATCATAAGTTTTATTTTCAAGTGCTACACATTCAGTACCCTAACATTAGATTAGGAGATATTGTTAATCTCACCGAACAAGCTGAAACAAGGTGGATTTTAAGATTAGGCTCACATAGGGGGTATGGATTAAATGACCATGTTAGTGTAAAACCAATACTTAAAGGTAGGAGATTACGCTAAGCTGACGTCATTTTTATTTTTAATTTGAATATATAAATATATAGTGAGGACATAGTGTTATTATAAGAAGTGTGTCCATTATTTATATATAAACATACATATATATAGATATAATTTTTAATAGTATAAATGTTAGTATTTTGTATTAGTTATATTAATATTATTAAGTTTGAAAGTATTTTATATACAACAAGTGTAAGTGTTTGATGGGAAATGTTTTGTATTGTGAGGGTATATTACTTTAGGAATAGGTGTGGTAGTCATTTTAAATGTTTTAAACATTTTCATTGGCTAATTAACTAATTGATGAAGTATATAGTTCCTGTTGTTGAATTTATTTGATGTCTGATGAAGCAGAGGTGCACTCTCAAAGCCACAACCTTCTTATTAAACCTGTTTTTATTAACTTTGAAGTGAAGAAGTGATTTTATTACGCTATTTTAGCTGCTCTTGTGGTCCTTCCGGAATTTCGTTGGGTTTGTGTTTACATATATATATATATATATATATATATATATATATATATATATATATATATATATATATATATAGATATAGATAGATAAAAAAGAGAACTTAACAAATACATATATGACCAAAGGCACCATTAATGAGGGTGAGGGGGGCCAAGCTAAATTTGTCTTGTAAGTATTGATATTACCCCCTCCCCTACAGCAAAACAGATCTGCTCTGCAATACAGTACCAACTGTTGCAAGTCTCATACCCAGGACTCTACACAACATGGACACAAGACATTAACAGTAATCCATTCCACCTGTATGATGTCAGGATGGTATGGATAACATATCATGCATTACACTCTGGCTACCATAGGGAATGTACAATGTGGAAGCAATAAACATTCAAAAGATACACACACACTCACACACACACACACACACACACACACACACACACACACACACACACACACACACACACATATATGCATATACATATACATATACATATAGATAGATAGATATATATTTAACTACACACACCCACAGATATGTATAGGAAGATACATATTTTGAGGATGCACACTATACGGAAGAGCCAGAATGCCTACAGTTGCCACCTTACCAACTAAACGCTATATTAGTCACCCGTACAAAAGACAATTGTTGCCTGAAACATATACCCACAGAGAGGTCAAAGGATATGACACCACACACAGGTTTGCATACATAAGAAAGTTTTATTTGTGTACTATCACAGTTGTATATGCCATGCCATATAGCTGTTTAGACTTTGAAATACATACAAACAGATTAATGCAACTCTCAAGCAGATCATTTAATACAGTAATCCGAAAGCATAACATATGTTGTTGTCCAGACCAAGGCCTGCAAGAAGTACAACAGTAAAGACAGACTGGGCCACAGGATAACAATTAATCAGCAGTAGGTAATACAGATGTATAGTCCAGCAGCCTCTAACTACACTCTGTATGCAATCCCTAGGGGGAAAAGACTTAAGTTGGCACAATGGGATGTATCAGTTACATAACATTGCATAATTGAAACCATCACAATCACACTGACAAACAGAACAGTCTGTATGGCAGTAAGCAGTAGGCCAGCAATGTTCCCAAGGTGAAATGTATGGTAATGTAAAGCCATATACCTTAAGGCAGCTTACTACGGATATCCCTCACATGTTGTAACAGCCTAGGTTATTTATGGTGCATACCCCCATAGACTGACTTACAGGGGCATATAACACTGTTACATTCACTGACCTCTGGACTGCAGAAGGGTACACATGTTTTGTGCAGATGAAGCCCACATATATATGGACCCAAACCCACAATATGTGTGGGGGTCACAACAGCACTAGAATGATTGCAGGAATGGCAGCATGACATAATCACAGGCCACTACATAACAACCCCTTACTGCATGTCATATGGACAAATCCTGGTATGCAGGTAGAGGACAGAGGCCAGAACAAAGGCCCATATGTGAAATAGTGTTGTTGTACACTGAGCAAGTTGCTGGTGTTACAGAATAGTCTGCAACATACCCTTAGTCAGGAATATGAAGTCAGAAACACAAATGGAAGTAGCCATGTACTGATAGAACTCAAAACACTCACTGCCAGTGATATATCTGACAAAAGACCTGTGTGGCGGACAGACAAAACATAA
>NC_056729.1:1279586148-1279591148 GCF_019279795.1 Protopterus annectens
AACAATAGTGACGTCAGTGTGTGAACGCCAAGGGATGTGCACATGAGTTGACCTCACAATCATGCAGAGTTGGGGGACATGTGTAGGGCAGACTGACCTTATATTGGCAAATTCAGATGGCCCATGCTAATATACTCCCTGCCATGAGCAGTGACTGCTGTAGTACACATAACAGTAGGTGCAAGAAACTGTCATGATAACGGCGTGCACACATATGCACCCACAAAGTATATACATCATGGTCAGCATCAGCACAACTAACACATTTGTTAGACACTGCATTTGATTGTACAGGACATATGTCACATATCAGGCTCATGTAATGTTAACATATGCAGTGATGTGGTCCCATGGCATATCAAGGAAGAGGGCATCATATCAATAAGGGTGTGTACACTCCCCATAGCCACAGTAAAGTTTGATGGTTGTCAGTGCATTAGTATCATATCAGTCATACATGCACCGCTGATGATGACATCTTTAAATCAGACATCAAGCATTCACAAATTACATCTGTCCACATATCACCCCAGGTGTGTGTTGGACAAACACATAGCAGCTGTGAGCATTAGTGCAAACATAAGTGACACAGTAATACACATTCAGCAATGATGTGTACACCTGTGAGGTATGGTGCACAGTACATGGCATGGTACAGAACAGGTGCAGCAATACTGTGTACATGGGTGCAGTGTTTTCCAGGGGAAGGAGCATCACCTAATAACACAGCCCATGCACCACACACATGTATACTGTTGCTAGCATAGATTGACTATAGCTGCACTGCATGCTGTTGAGTACCATATGTTATGCATGTTGACAGATGGGTAATGGGAGGTCTGTGTGTACTATCTTTGTGCAACCTCACCATTTGATGTGGGTGTGGGGGTTATTTTGTCTGTCAGCAAGAGGATGGTCTGCTGTAATATCTCACAAAGGGTATGGCACTGTGGTGACACCATGGCTGTTCCATATCCTGGGTACAGTTGAACACATGTCACAGGTCTGTATAACAGTTACTGCCTATGCTACATGAACAGGTGACCCCCTGGGACATGTATATTCAGCAACCTGAAGTAGATCCTGCCACATACACACACACTCTTACTTGGCAACACTGGGACTAGACCCCTACTTAGGTATGTAGTGCTACTGATGTGTGTGGCTTTAATTGCACACACCACACAGCATTTAGGATGAGACGTGTTTCAGGTTACATGCAGAACATCCCCATGCATGTATTTATTTTATTTATTTTATTTTACATTTGTTAACCAGGCAAGTCTAACTGGATATATGTCCATTTTCAGTAGAGGCCCGGGGAGATAAGCTCCGAGAAAACAAATAAAATCACATATACAAAAATTCATGTATATAATGAACATTGTAGGTGCATTACAGAGAATAATCAAACTGGTCATTTGCTCATAACATAGTGCAAAATATACAGATGCAATTAGTACAATACAAAATGTAGTTGCAATACATCATAAAGAAAAATATGGCAGCGGAATTATACAATATATTAGTATACAAGTAGTCATAAAGAAAAAGTAGGAGCTGAAATTATACAATATATTAGTAAAAGTAATCTCCTTAATGAGATTCTGAAGATGTAAGTAATAATATAAAAGGGCAAGGTAAGTTGTTATTAAGAAAAGGAACTTGTGCTGAGAAGAGGAGGGTAGGTTGAACCAAGTAAGAAGAGCTAGTTGATCAGTCAGGTTTAGTACAGAGGCACAACCAGTGTGTTCTGAGGAAAAGTTTCAATTTGGTTTTAAAGAGTGATATAGAGGGAAGAGAGGAAAGTTCATTAGGAAGAATGTTTCAGGATTTTCCAACAGTATTAGAGAAAAGAGAGTCCCCAGCCCTGTTGTTTGATTTACAAATATTTACAAGAAGTTTATGTGATGATCGTAAGGTCTTTAGATTGTTGTAGGGGGTAATGAGGGGAAATAGTAAAACAGTGGTGGGTTCTGAAAGGGTTAACTGTAGCAAATTGGGCTATATTATTGTAGGAGTTTTCCATTTCATTAAGGTTATTTTTAGAGAGATTAGTATACATGGGTGAGGCATAGAGGAGAGTAGAAATTAGATGGATGTGAGCAATAGTTATTCTAGCTGCAGGAGAGAGGAAGGGTTTGATCCTGTAGAGAGAGCCTAGTTTTCTATTAACAGATTTTAGAGTATTGTTAATATGGGTGTCAAAGTTAAGGTTGTTATCTATGGTGATACCTAGTTTGGTAGATGGATCAGGGAATATGAGAGTACCATTACTGGATGTTACTGTGAAGTCTATTGGGGGGACTTACAAGTAGGATTAAAAATGAGGAGTTTATTTTTTGGGGTTGAGAAGGAGTCAGCATTGTGTAAACCATTGTTCAACTGTGTTAAACACATTTTGGGTAAGGGAGTGAAGTTCAGCTATAGATGTGTTTGAGCATATAAGTGTGGAATCATCTGCATATTGTATGCATGTAGCTTGGGGGATTGCTAGGTGAAAGACGTTGATGAATATAGAAAACAAGAGAGGCCCTAATATGAACCCATGAGGAACACCAATGTTCATGGATGAATGGGTAGATAGAATGTTATGCCAAAGTACAGCCTGTTGTCTGTTATCTAAATAGGACTGGAACAATTTTATAGCTAGTGCATCTAGTTACAGGGATTTGAGGATATTTATAAGTATCTGGTGATTTACCATATTGAATGCCTTAGACAGATCTATAAACAGTGCAGAGTAAAGCATATTGAGATTACTTTTTTTGTTAATACAGTCAGTAAAGAAAAGGAGGGCAGTAGTAGTGCTGTGGGAAGGTCTGAAACCATGTTGAGAGTTTGAAAGTAAGTTATTTTGGATTAGGTGGTCTAGCAATTGTCTGTGGATACATTTTTCCATGGTCTTTGCTAAGGAAGAAAGTAGGGCTATGGGGTGGTAATTGAAGAGTTCAGCAGAGTTCCCACCCTTGTGAAGGGGAATAATATGGGAAACTTTCCAGATTTTAGGGATGTGTCCTTCACTGATGGTTCCATTGATGAGAATGGAAAAGGGATAGGCGATGGATTTGGCTGCCTTTTGTAGATATTCAGTGGGTAGTTGGTCTGCTGAAGGAGTGCACGGTTTCAGTTTTTGGATAAGGGTAAGAATATATGTTGTTGGAACTGGTTGGAAGAGAAATGGAGGGGATGGGTTAGAGTTAGAGTTGGATATAGTTATGTTCTGAGTAGATAACTGACTGGCAAGAGTTTGAATGGCCTCAGTGTAAAAGGTATTAAAGGCATTAGCAGTCTGCTTGGGATTCTCCTGGTCTGAGCCTTGTGGATTTGGTGTGATGGATTGACCTGGGTGTAATAATTGGCTAATACTCACCCAGAACATTTGTGGTTTATTATGGTGAGTCTGCTGGAATTGTAGGTAGTAGTTTCTTTTGTCAGACAGTATAGCTTTTTTAGTTTCATTTCTCAGCTTTCTGAAGTTTTGTTGGTCTACTGGGTTTTTAGTTAAACGAGATTTATTCCAGTATTTATTTCTGAGATGGATTTTTTGCCTGGTTTCTTTTGAAAGCCATGGGGCAGATCTAGTTCTCATTCTAATAGAGTGGGTTGGTGCATGGTGGTCTAGTATGGCTAGGAAGTTAGAAGGTGGAGTGTGGATGCCGTGTACACTGTTATTACACCATGGTACACCTGGTACATGTCCCATGTACCACTGTATGGTGACCACTGTCACCATCCACCATACAGGTAACTGATAACAAAATCCAGTACAGTATAGTAATGGGGGATGTAATGGTTGTACATGGACAATACATAGTGTGACATACCATCATATACACATTAACAGACACATAACAGGCAGACACACATCCAATAGATCTAGGCCTATCAGTTCTAACTACCTTGTCAGTGTGTCCAGTGTGTTACAGGTAGGCTGCACACAACACATGCATAACTGGGATGGATTTTGTTATCAGTTACCTGTATGGTTGATGGTGACAGTGGTCACCATACAGTGGTACATGGGACATGTACTGGGTGTACCATGGAGTAATAACAGTGTACACAGCATCCGCACTCCACAGTGGATATTGTACACACTGGAACCCATGATGATACTCTGACATACCCACCATTATACATTGCCCATGACTGCAATACAACCCATTGTCCATCCCAAGAGTGGTACTACAGGGATATGGATCTAATGCACATGCCTCTTCTATGGGCAGCAACTTCACTCTCCGTAATACTGTGTGGTAATGTGTATTGTAATAGGAGTATGTGGCCTCGGAATGCTGTACCCTACAGATATACACACATGCACACATACACACACTTGCCAGAACACAGTGGGTATCCCATGCCTATCAACCCATTTGTACAAGAGTGGTGTGCTGATACTGTAAGGCTCACATAGCCTTTAGGGAGATGAGCATAACAGGGCACATGTAATGTCCGCTACAGCAGCAGCCACATCTAACTATGGTAATAGGTGTTGCAGTGGGTGTGAAGGGCCTCATGGTAATCCCAACTACAGGTTTACTAACACACAGACACTGATATCCTTAGTAATGCACATGTAAACATTTGTCAGTACTGGGGTGCATCAATGCAGGTGGTCATAGGTGTGTACCTGGCTATTGTCCATGGAGAGATGGGAAGTGTAGGGGATGTGTATACAGTGGTATCATGCCACCTGCCATGTGCCAGCAGGCAATCTATCTACAGACAATACTGTGGTGACCCTCAGAGTGAGAGTTACATGCATCAGCAAATCCCCTGGGTACCTCCTGCAAATGGCCAGTGAGGTGATCAAGTTGACATGTTTGCAACATGTATTACAAAACATGGTTAGTATCTGTGTTGGAGACCTGTACCCAAGCATGTTCTGTTCACTGTGGTAGTGTAGTGGAGGTACCCGTGCATGTGGTGCATACAGGGTGTTGTGTCTTATCTGTGCCAGTTATAACACAGCTGGGAAGGCATGTAAGTGTTAG